>NW_015388487.1:40295-50064 GCF_001527695.2 Protobothrops mucrosquamatus
TTTCCATCTTACTGCTTATCTTCAAACCCAGTTTGTTTTTGTGATTAATCACTATGCTTTAATTATGTTCAATTTGTAACAATGAAAATACATCCTGCATATCAGATATTTACATTATGATTCATAACAGTAGCAAAATTACAGTTATGAAGTAGCAACAAAAATAATTTTATGGTTGGGGGTCACCACAACATGAGGAACTGTATTAAAGGGTCGCGGCATTAGGAAGGTTGAGAACCACTGCAGTAGATGAACCACGGGGAGTCGGAAGCAATGGGTCAAGTGAGGCTGTACAGGCACGATCCTGTCCAAAGCCTCAAGCCGCCCTCAGATTCCATGTTGTTACCAAGACTTCAGCTGTGCCGTGCAGGAAAGCCCCCAGGATATCTCCCAGTTCCCTCTGGAACCTATTAGGGTCCATCTGTCACCAGGGCAGACCAACCGAATGGGTCTGGCCTCCCTGTGGAGGGGTGTGGCATAAGAGCCTCTCAGGGACACCAGGGTGTAATCTGACCATGACAAGGGGGATAATCTCACATCCCCCAAAAGTTCACATTGCCATTGACCTGACAAAAAGATTATGTCTGGTGTGTGACCACTGTCCCAGGTCGGGCCCGTGATGATCTGGTATAGGCCCATGGCCGCCATGGTGGTCATGAACTCCTGGGCTGCTCTCGAGGCTGAACCCAGGGATGGCAGGTTGAAGTCCCCCAGAACCATAAGTCTGGGAAACTCCACCGCCAGTCCTGATGTTGCAGGGATGTTGCAACACAGCAGGGAGGCTGGTATACTAGCAACAATCCCAACTGATCCTATGAGCCCAGCTTCAGAAACATGCTCTCGCAACCAGAAACTTAAGGACCAAGGCCCCTGAAGGCCAAAAGAGACTCTCTGATGACTACTGCCACCCCACCTACCCTCCGCTGGTGTCTTGGCTGGTACCAAACCCTAAACCTGGCTGGACACATCTCCGAGAGGGCTCCCCTCTTCTGGAGTCAGCCAGGTCTCAGTGATGTATGCTAGGTTGGCTCGCTCCTCCTCAATGAGATCTTGAATTGGGGGGACCTTGTTGTTAACCGACCTGGCATTCATCATCAGCAGCCGAACCTCAGGGCCTCTGAGGTTATGCTGTCCAGGAACTGGTAGTGACCTCAGGGAGCCAGAACGTACCACTGATACTATACGCATTGGGGGCGTCTTCCCCTGTAATGGCCTGCCCCCTGGCTCCTGTAGGATCCCATGCCTGTCACTACCCTGATGCATTGTCCTGCCCTATGTCCCCCAAAGTGGTCATTCTCCCTCCCCCCAAACCCCTTCCTTGAAGAGTCCAGGGGTTCTGCCATCCCCCTCCAGTCACTCTCATCCATACTCTCATAAATCGTGGGGGGATTGATGAGGGAGGAAGCCTCCATGGCACTATAGCTTAGGCTGTCAGCGCCAAGAGCTCCCCCCCCCTACAGTCCCTCCCCAACAAACACTATGCTCTGTCCCAACCTGGTCCCTCTCACTGGCCAGTCAGGGGGAGGCCCATTCATCCAAAACCCTCCACCCAGCTCTCATTCTGGGTGGGGGGCTACAAGCAACTACACAGGCACACTTACTCCAGGCTCTCACCCTAGGAGCGGACTTCCACATACCTTCAGCCCTCAGTCTCACTGTTTTGTGACCAAAACTATTGTGCCCAATGTCCATTGGATGGCCACGATTCTCCCCAAGTCTTTCCAATACCCCTCGCAAGGGCTCCTGGGTGATGGACACGGCTTCTTCAGGCTCTGCCGTAGGACGTCTCTTGGTGACTCCAGGGCCAGCTGCCGTCCTAGCATTGATGTCTGTCGCCTCAATCCCACATCCAACTCTGCCCTCGCAACTTGCCTACCACCACCACCATCCTGGTGGTCCGGCCAGGGCTCCAACCCTCATGAAGGTGTCACAGTCCGAGCCACCAAGCAGCTGGTCTTCTGTGCTGGCCCATTGGGCCGGGTGCAGTGGCCACAGCCCCTGACCAACGTCCACCACGCTGAGCGGTTAGGTTCCAAACTGCTGCCGTTTGCTCTGCCGGAAGGGTACATACGGGGGTTTAGGGACGGCTCCAAAGAGCTGCTGCTTCCAAATTACCACCAAACCGCTGGGCCTGAATGCCACCAAACAGCTGGGCCAGGTGCCAAGGCTGCTGTTCTTAACCGGCTCTTACCACGACCTGGCAGCTACACTCGAATCTGTTTCCCCAGCAAGTGCGGCTTGGATAGAAGTTTGCAGAGCCCTGGCCGTGAGCCCACAGGGCATCTCCCGATATCTCTAGGACAGTCACTGCTCCAGCCTTGGGTCCAGCTCTGTCCCTGTTGCCTCACTCTTGCCACCACCGCCATCAGTGACATCACCACAAATGAGCCAGCAAACAGCTGATTCTTTGAGCCGCTGATCGGCTGAGCCGAATGCAGCAGCTGGCAGCATCAGTTCCTAGTCAGAATTCAGTGCTAAGTAGCTGCACTTTAAGTTGCTGCCACTTCTTGCCTGGCTGCTTGTCTAGCTGGTGAGGTTCAGGGGCTTCCAGGCCAGTTAAGGGGGGAAGAGCCCCCCGCATTCTTATATTGTTCAGGGGGGACTATCAGGAGCTCCACAAACACCATCTGCTCCTGTATGCAATACTGTCATAACTAACCAAGTTTATGTAATAGTTTTCTATGTTATCCATTACCTGTTCATGTATTTGCACATACATTCAAATATATATTAACAAACAGCCTTGCAATATAATGTCGTTCACATGAGAGTTTCAAAGGAAATCTAACCACAAATACTTCTTTCAGTTCAGATAGGTAAGAAGCACAAATGCATGTTTAGCTGGAAATTAACACATTTGTATTATTTCTTGCCTAGGCAGCAGAACAAGGACGGCCTCCAGAGCATACCAGTAAATTCTATGCCAAGGGTGCTCTCCAATATCTAGTCCCAATTCTGACACAAACATTGACAAAACAGGTAGGTAATGTATATGTCTGCACCGTTCTCCAACATACAGGTAGTCCTTAGGATCAGCAACTGTTGCTAAGCGATATAGTCATTAAGTGAGACACCATGTACAACAGACTTATGATTTCACTTCTGCCCTGGTTGTTAAACAAGACATCATGTGACTGCGACTTAAGATTTCACTGCTGGCTTCTCCATTGACTGGTTGTTGGAAGCTGGCTGTGAAGCACGCAAATAGTGATCACATCACTGCAAGGTACTGCAGTGGTTGTAAACACCAGGTGCAGAATGCCTGAATCTCAATCA
This sequence comes from Protobothrops mucrosquamatus, assembly GCF_001527695.2. Lineage (NCBI taxonomy): Eukaryota > Metazoa > Chordata > Lepidosauria > Squamata > Viperidae > Protobothrops > Protobothrops mucrosquamatus. Next base: position 43,572 of record NW_015388487.1, read on the forward strand.
CATGACAGCAGAAAAGCTACAACAGTTGTAGGAGATTGACTTAGTTGTAAGGTCTTCCAGCCAGATAATTGAAATCCAATTAACTTGAAGGCATCAGGTTGGAGAGGACTGGCATTATTGTGAAAAAGTTGAGAACAAACTTAAAATGTCCTGGTCTGCAGAAAGAAACGTGTGTTCTATTTTCAGGTTTTTTTTAGTTTAACCTATAACTTTTTTATACACAAAGATTCTGAAATATCTATGGTAATTCTGTGACTTAGAGATTGCATTTACTCCTAAATTGGCAATGCATAATTCTTCTTACTCATGGCCATATAGTATTCCAAAATGATTTCATGCTGTCTATTGTCTATTATGAGATTATAGTGTTCCCACCTGAAACCTAATCAGATTTATTATAAAATCAGATTTTAGCCATTTCAAATATAATAAATCTTGAATACCATTTCTTCCCATTTTTCTCTACTTAGGATGAGAGTGATGATGATGATGACTGGAACCCCTGTAAAGCAGCTGGGGTCTGCCTGATGCTTCTGGCAACCTGTTGTGAAGATGACATTGTCCCACATGTTTTGCCCTTCATTAAAGAACACATTAAAAATCCTGACTGGCGATATCGAGATGCTGCTGTCATGGCATTCGGGTGCATTTTAGAAGGCCCAGAACCTAGCCAGCTAAAACCCCTTGTCATTCAGGTGAGAGAGGCTTGTGCTAACAATGTGCCTATATTTCTTCTGAAATGAAGGCTTACAAGCTGTAGATAACTGGTTTGTAAATATATTAATTATATGTCTCTTTTTTACTAAAATATTCCATAATCTGAAAATAACAAGGACCTGAGAAACAAGGCTGCAAAATTGTTGCCTTGAGTGGGGTGTGATGCACTTGAGAATACTCTGGTTTGTGTGACAAGGCATCTGGCAGTAAATTGTTTGAGCCAGATAAATACTAAATGTAGAAATTAAAGTGTGAGATGAATAGACTCCATCAAATTTGTCTGGGAGAAAGCAACTTAGTCTGTTGCAATACATGTAGGTTCTTATGGTCTGTGGAACGCAGATTTCACTGCCAGGAGTTCCTTGTTGAAAACATCATAGTTTTGTTCTGGGGTGGTTAAAGCTCTTGAGAAAAAGGCACAGGGCAACAAACTGTTTCCCTCCTTGCAGTCTTGGAGAAGAACAGCTCCAATGGTGACATCTGAGGCATCCACGTGAACCACAAACCTCTTTGATGGATCAAGATGCTGAAGGAGGGGTTGCTGGGCAAAAAGTTGCTTTAACTCTTCAAATACTGTCTGGTGTGTAGCAGCAGTCCAAGCAAACCTAACCCCTTTCTTTGTGAGTTGGGTAAGAGTATTAACCTTGCGAGCAAAGCCAGAGATACATTTTCTGCAGAAGTTAGTGAAGCCCCAGAAGCGTTGGATATCTTTGGCAGTGTGTGGGGCTTGCCATTCTAGTACAGCTCTGACTTTCTGGGGGTTCATCTGTATACTGTTTATGGAGATACAGTACCCTCAAAAGCGTTAACTGTTTCAGATCAAATGGACATTTTTCTGATTTGGCAAAGAGATGGTTGTCTCTGAATCTAGTGAGGACTATCTGGACATGTTCTGTGTGCTGTGATTCAGGGGACCACAGTGTATTCAAACTTGTCATACCTGGCATTTAAGTTGGTTAAGTATTCATGGCCCTCTTTGATTCTAATCAGATTGTAAGCATTGAAAAGGTCCAATCTGGAGAAAATGCATGCCTTTTGTAGTCTATCCCAAAGGTCTGAAATGAGTGGTAGTGGGTAGTGGTTTCTGACTGTCACCAAATTCAGGGCTTGGAAATTGTGGACTACGTGAAGGGGGGTTCCCACTCACACTTGAGGCATTAGGGTCTTGCTTTGGGGGGACAAAAAAGGTTGGCACTGAATCTGGTGATTTCAAAGGTCAAAGAAAGCCTTTTTGCAAGTTAGAGTCCAAATATAGCTTCAAGGTTGTTAGCTCATTAGCTGACATTGGGTAGTGCCTTTTGGCAGGTATTTTCACACTCGGGAGCAGGTCTATGGCATGGTTGCAGTCTCTGTGTGGGGGAAGAACTGCTGCTTCCTCCTCCCAAAAAACATCTTGAAAGTCTGTGTACTTGCTTGGGAGATTAGGAATCTCCCTGCTAGTCTTCATGGGTGACTGGTGGGGTGTTTTGGACAGACAATTTCAATGAGGTAGGCAATCAGGGTTGTTAAAAGAAAGTTACTGTTTCTTCCATTTAATCATGGGGTTGTGAAGTAGCATCCAATTGAATCCTAAGACTGGGAAGGTCCAGATGGTTAGTCATGAAAAGGGTTAATGTCTCTGAGTGGTTGCCCATGGTTAATTGCAGAGAGAGGGTGGAATGTGTAATAGGACCCGCTTTCAAAACTGGCCATCAATAGTTTTTACTTGAAAGTGGAACTTCAAGGGAACCATCGGAATGTTCGGCTCCTCTGCTGTTGCCATGTTTATAACATTAGCTGTTGCTCCTAAATCTATCAGGGCAGGTAAGATTACTTCCCAATTGGAGGGGAGGGAGAGAACAGAGTCAATGCGTAACAATGTACCTTGGTGAGGTTGTGTGCAAGCCCCTTTCAAAGCTTGGTGAACCCCTCCTGTGACCTCTTGCGGGAGGTGCTGTCACCATTTCCCTGGTCTTGGAGTTTACAGTCCAGGCAGTTGGTAGTGAAGGAGTTGTTGGGACATTTATCTTCCCTCTTGGGTGGTTTTGAAGGGCAGTCCTTGACCATGTTTCTGGGTTCTCCACAGTAGAAACAGAGAGCTAACTCCCTGTGTCTTCCGTTCTTCCATGGCTGGGGCTTGTCTGGCTGCTGCAATTTGCATTGGTTCTATGTACTATGTCAGGAACAGTTGGGGTGCATGGGGGTGGAGACGGGACCAGGTAGCTGAGGAGGTGGTAGGTAGTGATGGCTGGAGCAAGCTCGGGTTTCCGGCAAAACGTGATTCAATTGTTATGGAGGCTATGTAGATTTCATCCAGTGTATGGGGAGCTCTGCAGGATGAGTTTGTTAGCAATCTTGTCGTTCAGACCATGTCTGAACTGTGAAATCAAGGATGGCTCATTCCAATCCAAATCAGCGGCAAGCAATTTGAATTCTTCAATGTAAGATCTCACTGTGCTGTTGCCTTGGCAAAGCTGGTGGAGTTGTTGAGCAATGGTTTCTTCTTGTAAGGGGTCACCAAAGTGTTGTCCAAAACTGGCTAGAAAGTTTTGGAAGTTATCCAGGTCTGGGTCATTGTGTTCGATGAGGGGAAGAGACCATCTGGCGATAGAAGCAGTGAGGAGGCTGAGAATGGGAGATACCTGTGATCTGTTTGTCAGGAACTCCCCTGGTCATGTGCAGATGAAGATATTGCACTGAGCAAGGAAGGTTCTCATCTTGGTTGAGTCTCCTGTAAAACTCTCTAATAAACAGCTAGGAGTTTTGGGGAGAAGCACACCGGCTGCTAGTATCGGAGCTGGTTCCCACATACCTTCTCCCCCCCCCCCGTTCCCCTTGTGCCTTTTCTCCCTTACCGGGTCCCCACATGGCTTGGGCCTCCTCCCCACCACCCATCTTGCAGCACTCCAGAGTTCTTCAAAAGGTAAGTGTGCAGTGGGTGACAGGGTGGGGAAGAGGTCCAAGCCCTTCAGGGACCTGATGGGGGAGATGGAGGAAAGATAGGTGGGGGGAATGTTGCAGCACCTCTGCGGTCTGTCGTAAAGATGAACAACTGCGGGGAGCGCTGCATCAGCCATAACTTTGGGACCAGTAGCTTTGGGGGTGAGTGTCTGCTGTAACTTCAACCAGTCGTTAAGCGAGGACTACCTGTACTGTAAATGCTTACATTTAACTAGCTGCATACAGGTAGTGCTTTTTAGTGACTTTTTTAGCAACTGTTCACAATTATGACAGTGATGAAAAAGTAACTCCTCACATTTATGACCTTTGCAGGTCTGTAAAGCAAAGGAAAGCTGAAGCACAGTTGCAGTTTCAATTAGCGACTGCTTGGTTTAACAACCAAGTTGCCAGTCCTAACTGTGATTGCTAAACAAGGACTACCTTTAATATGTAATATATATGTCAGTCATTCTTGCTTAAATTAAGTCAAATTTCTGTTATGAATATATACTGTTACTTTTGTGATTACTGTATGTTCTCCATAAGTCCCAGTCTGATTTCAGTAACACATCTCTTTTCTGGTATTGTGCTAAGTTTGCCCTTGCAGCCATGAACTTAGTAATTTTTGATATATTTTAATATATATCTTGGAATAATTCCTAGTAAAAATGTGGTTTCATTTCACATTTGATTTCTAAAATTTTATGAATAGTGCTGTGTATTTCTTTCCAGTACTTCAAAGTACTGGAAAGTCACAACCTGGGGATGGTTGGCACATTGACAGCCTTCCCTGTCTTTTAAATTTTAACTTATATTATCCTTGTTTTTATCTGACTCCTTTTATTGATGTATCATGTTTTATATGGTTTTTAGGTTGTTATATGCTTTTAACTGTACACTGCCCAGAGTGTCTCTGTGTGTTATGACCCAGGTCACCTAGGCAGAGGCAGGCTTCTATAGAGTCCTTTATTGCTCTGCTAATTCCACAACAAATGGCTCTGCTCCACCCCAAACTTCCCTGAAGGCAGCCACCCACAGTTCCACAAACAAAGCCAGTAATCACCAGAGCCAAATTGCAAATGCAGAGAGGAAGTCCAAAAACAAGGTGCAAGTCCACAAAGCAAGGTCCGTAAGTTGTACATAAGATTCCAGGTCCACAGGGCAAGGACAAGAGTCCACAAGCAAGGGTCAAATTCCACAGGCAGAAACAGGATTCAAGGCAGTTTTTCCAAGGCCAGGGAAGTACATGCCAAAGGAAAACAAAACAAAACAATTGTTCCTGACAACCTCCCCCGGTCTCTGCTTAAGTCAACCTAAGCCAGGTGTTCCTCGTGAGGAGGGGCAGGGTGACCTTCTCTCAAGCAGCCTTGCAAACCTCCTTTGAGCTTGCCTCCGCTCTACTCTCTGTGCCCTCAGATCAAGTGGGGGAGGCAGCTGTTCCTCATCAGAAGGGATCTGCTGCCTCTCACCACTGCCTGTCTACAGCCGATCCTCCCTCATGTTTGTGAGGGCAGGCAGCTCCCTGTCCGGCTGACCACCTCCCCCAATGCCTGAGGGGCCTGGGACAGCATTGTCCTCAGCCCCTGACCTCTCCAAACATTCCAGGGGAGACTTGCCATCCCCGTCTGATGGTCCCGATGGGGCCATGACACTGTGAGTGAGATGGGTGGTATCTAAATTTGGCAAATAAATGTCCACAACATATGGTGAGAGGCTTTTTCTCCCCTCTATACTACAGTACTGCCATCTTTAGTATTATACCAGTGTCTTCCCTCTATACTTGTATTCTACCCTCAGACATGCCTTCACTTTGCTTGGTTATTAATAACTAATCCCAGTACCCTGCATATTAGATGCTAATATTCAGTGTTTGATTGCATATTGTTTAAGGTTCATTAAGTTACTCTGCGTGCTAGTTTTGTTATGCAAAAGCAGTACTACATTGTTAAATTGGTTCAAGTTCGCTTGTTGAATATTTCATGGCAAACCAGTGAACTTGAGTATCTATCTTTATGTGATATATTTTAGTCACAATATTGTATTATTCAATATTTTAGGGTAACTCCTACTAGAATAGCATATTGATTCCATTTTAAATATACATGGGTCTGAACCCAGAACATAACATACCTTACAACTTGCCTGGCTTGGGATCTAATTGAGCCCTTTTGGTTGAAGGGACAAATTGAAAACATAAGGGTTTTGAAAAGTGCCTTGAATATTATCTAAGACATAAGATGTCTAGAACGGATTGACTTAATGGGCCATTTATCTCCTAGGCTATGCCTACTCTTATAGAGTTAATGAAGGATCCCAGCGTAGTAGTCAGAGATACAACTGCGTGGACTGTGGGTCGGATTTGCGAGCTGCTACCTGAAGCAGCCATAAATGATATTTACCTCACTCCATTGCTGCAGTGTCTAATTGAAGGCTTGAGTGCAGAGCCAAGAGTGGCCTCCAATGTCTGCTGGGTAAGTCAGAATCTTTATTCTGAATAGACATTTGAGTGCTGGATAAATTAGAAAAAAGGCTTATGGTTTAGAACAGGGCTTTTCAACCTTTTCACCCATTGTACCACTTTTAGGATATGGCAATATCCAAGTACCACCAGTCACCTAGGAAGGTGTCAAAAGCTTGATGACCCCCCCCCCAAAAAGGAAAAAAGTGATAAAGTACAGGTAGTCCTCGGCTTACAACAGTTTGCTTAGTGACTGTTCGAAGTTACAATGGCACTGAAAAAAGTGCCCCCCAAGCCACAGCCGAGCAAGACACCTGCCTGCCCACCTGGCGGTGCTCTTCCTTCTGTCCGAGGTTTTCATTGTTGTGAGCATTTCTGTCGAGGATTGGCAGCGGGGGT
>NW_015388487.1:50164-63105 GCF_001527695.2 Protobothrops mucrosquamatus
GGTTTTGGTCACTTCACATGACCCTGGGACACTGTGACCGTCATAAATATGAATCAGTTGCCAAGCATCTGAATGTAAATCACAAGACCCTGGAGATGCTGCAACATTCCAGCTGATCGGCGCTTCTTCTGGGCTCAGCAGAAGCACCAGGATCAGCGCCGAGCTCCAGCTGGAGCCTGGTGCTGATCCTGGCGCTTCCACTGAGCCCTGACAGCCCTGCAGCTCCAGCCATCTCTCACTCAGGGTTGTGTGGTGCTGCCACCGGTTCAGCTCATGCCCCTCCCCCGCTACCACTTTTCTAGGATGCTCGCGTACCACCTGCCAGGTGCCAATGTACCACAGGTGGTACCCGTACCACTGGTTGAAAAGCCCTGGTTTAGAATCTGCAGTTGTTCCAATTGTACAGGTAGTCCTCGACTTATGACAATTGGGACCAGAATTTCTGTCACTAAGCAGTGTAGTTAAGTTGCACATGATTTTATGAGCTTTTTTGCCATGGTGGTTAAGCAAATCACTGCAGTCATTAAGTGAATCCAGATTCCCCTATTGAATTTGTTTGTCAGAAGCCCCCTGGGAGGATCGTAAATGGTGATCAGGTAATCCCAGGACGCTGCAACTATTGTAAATGCATGACAGTTGCCAAGCACCCAAATTTTGATCACATAACCACAAAGGACACTGCAACAGTCATAAGTCAATTTTTTCAGCACCTTCATAACTTTAGATCAGGGGTGTCAAGCTGTCATCCAGAAGCCACGCCCACCCCATTGCCAGCAATGGCAAAACCGTCCCGATATGTTGCGTGACGTTGCGAGTTTGACATGTCTGCTTTATATGGTCATTACACAAATGGTCATACGTAAGTTGAGGACTACCTGTATAAAGTTACAGGTAAAACATTGGCACTAAGACAAAAATGTTTGGTGATAGACCTATTGTTTGATTTCTTATTAATTTATCAAATAATGGAATCGGGAGATGTGAGTCACCAAAGAGGATGGGGAGGTTACATCAGGTCAGGGTCATTGGAAGGTGAACTGCTGGGGGGGGGGGAGAGACCGAGAGCAGTTCACCATCCAATGACCCTGACCTGATGTAATCTCCCCATCCCAAGACCCATCACCAGCCTCTCACTGATGACTCATACCTGACCCACTGATAATTCACACCTTCCAACTACCCTGACCTGAAGTAACCTCCCCATCACAAGACCTATCACAAGCCTCTCTCTGATGACTCACACCTGACCCATCACAAGACCCTCACTTGACACACCCACACCTGAAACCCTTATAAACAGAATAGCACTGACACAGACATCCCCGAAATGCTGCTGAAGATGTTACCTAGCCTGGTAATGAAATGTTTGGAAACCAACCCACAAGCTTGGAGAATGAACCTTCACCCTCATCCTATACTCAAGCTATAGATATTTGCCACTATTGCAAATATTAAAGAAGGATGCAGAGGTTGGTGTCAACATTGGGAAATTAATTTCTTAGGTTGAAAACAGTAGCTTACCTAAATAGGAAGCTTCCTGAAATTGTCAACTTCTAAATTATTGACACTTAATATTTTTCAGGCTTTCTCTAGTTTGGCAGAAGCTGCTTATGAAGCTGCTGATGTGGCTGATGACCAAGAGCCTGCAACTTACTGCTTATCCTCATCCTTTGAATTAATTGTTCAGAAACTTTTAGAGACCACAGACAGGTAACTTAGTCATTCTTTATCTATTTGACTGCTGACCAATGAGCTTCAGGGTATTCCTTAAGAGTTTCATTTTATAAAATCTCCAGAATTTCTGAGGGCTAATGTGTAATATCACTAGGTTAGTTCTGTAGTGATTGAGATCTCTTACATGTACTATAATTCCATAGAATTCAACAAAAGCTACAGACGTGGCTTCCTGGATTTTGGCACAAGCCACATTGTTGCAAATATATTGTCAAATGAGTATGAATAATGTCTACTAAAACAGAATGGGAGAAAAAGTGTTCTGGAATTTACTTAGAAGATTTAACAAGAGAAGAAGCATAAATTATATAGGAGACAATGGGAAAAAATCATGCAAATTTATTTAACATGCATAATTTACTTAGGTTTCAGGATTATGATCCTCTTTCCATAGAATATGGAACTTGGACAGGATTTTGGGTTTTTTTTCCAGGTTCAGGCATACAGAGCAATAAGATATAAGCACTTTTAAAATTCTGTTCTTGTTCTCTGATTTCAAATGCTCAATCTTTTACCTGATATGGAGAAAGGCTAGCTGACTTTTGAATAAATTTTGTAGCAGAATGAAGCATGTGTCAACTCTGCAATGAACCTGGCTGAAGCCATCTTGCTCGTTTTTGGTTGCCACAAGATTGGGGGGAGGAATGGGAAGTTTTATACTAGCATAAACAATTCTCTGTCCCGTGGGAACCAAGGTCATTTCTGTTCCTTCGGCTGTGGGGGGGGGGGGTTGAACCTAATGTTAGAAAGCCCGTCAAACTATTCTATTGGGAAACATAGTTAATAATAATAATAATAATAATAATAATAATAATAATAATAATAATAATAATAATAATAAAGTTGGAAGGACCTACCTAGTGTCTTGTAAAGTGTTGGACTACTATGTTGGATGTGTGATTAGGCTTCCATATACTGATTAATTTGGATACTTTGGGATGCCGTAGGATAAAATACATCACTATGAAACAATAGGCACAAACCTGTTGTCTCATCCCCCAAAATTGGACATAAACTTTGGCTTTTTCCAAAGTTTCCTTGAATAAGGAGACCCCACCACCACCACACACACACACACACACTGGATCAGATTTAAAATATAGTTCAATATCCTCTGTTCCACAATGTCCAAATAAATGCCAACAAACAGGTGGTAAGTGCAATGTTTGGATGAGACTTCCAGATTTTGAAGGATGACTTTTCTTTACTAGCATGTTAATTTCTATTGGAGTGATACGAGAGAAAAAACATTGTATTCTGAACTTGGAGCTAAATAGCCCACTCAGTACGTTGTGTTAGAACATTTTGTGTGATTTGTACTCCAATGGAACCTAACCAAAATAATTTTGACTATTCTATCATGTGAATAGGTCTGATAGGTCTGTTATTTCCTGGATCCATTTTTTTCCTTTTTTGAAGATGGGAACTACATCAGCTCTTTTCCAGTCCTCTGGTAGTTCCCCAGTGCTCCAGGATCTTTGAAAAATATAGTTCAGTGGTTCTGAGATCACATCTGCCAGTTCCTTGGGAACCTTGGGGTGTAATCCATCTGGTCCTGGTGATTTGAACTTGTCTAGGCTGGACAGGTGCTCACTTATCATTTTCTTGCCTATCTTAACTTGTGTTTCTATTCTGTTTTTTATGGCACTATTTTTGATAGGTTGGTCTGTTTTTTCCCTTTGTGTAAAGACAGATGCAAAAAACTAGTTAAATAGTTCTGCTTTCTCCCTATTGCTAGTCATCTTCTTGCCACTTTCCCCCACTAATGGACCAATCATTTCCTTCACTTTTTTCTTGTTTTTTACATGTTGAAAGAAGCTTTTTTTGTTATTTTTGACTTTGGTTGCAAGCCTTAGTTCATTTTGAGCCTTAGCTTTCCTCACTTCATCTTTGCAGGCTCGGACTATTTGCTGATATTCTGCTTTAGTTATGTGCCCCTCTTTCCACTTTTTATACTTGTCCTTTTTATCTTTCAATTTATCAGAGAGTTCTTTATGCAGCCATGCTGGTTTCTTTTGAGAGCTGTTATTTTTCTTCTTTGTTGGTATTGTGCTAGACTGGGCTTTTGTTATCTCACTTTTCAAAATTTCCCAAGCTTCTTGAGTTGTTTTCCCCTTGAAGATTCTCATCCATGGAATGTTTATTGAAATTAGCTCTCTTAAAGTCCAAGACTCTAGTTTGACTGTGTTCTATTGCTTGTGCTTCCATAATGTTGAATTCCAATATTGCATAATCACTCCCCCCCCCCAAGGTTCCTTTGGCTTCAACACCTTCTATCATTTCGTCTCTGTTAGTGAGAATTAGATCCAAAATGGCTAATCCCCTAGTTCCCTTCTCTACTTTTTGGGAGACAAAGTTGTCTGCTAGGTTTGTCAGGAATCTGTTTGATCTTTCACTTGGTGCAGAGTTTGTCTCCCAGTTGATGTCAGGGTATTTTAAGTCCCCCATTACTATTGTGATGTGCTTCCTACATACCTTAGTTAGCTGACTAGCAAAAAGTTCATCTATTTCTTCTGTTTGGTTGGGTGGCCTATAGTATACACCTATGGCAATGTCATTTTCCCCCCTTTTATATTGACTGAAATGCATTCAGGACAGTTTTCATCATTGTTGTGCTGTATTTCTGTAGATATGTAGTTATTTCTTATATAGAGAGCAACTCCACCTCCTCTTTTATTTGGTCTGTTTCTTTTAAATAATTTAAATCCCTCTAGTTGTGTGTTCCATTTGTGGGTTTCATCCCACCATGTTTCCGTAATGGCAACAATATCATATCTGCCCTCATTAACCTGAATTTCTAGCTCACCCTGTTTGCTGTTCATACTCTGTGCATTGGTGTATAGACATTTGAGTCCTTTATGACTGACCCTGTGTTTACTTTCTACATAACCTGTGTGGTGCCTGAGTTCCCCTATTTTCTTAATGCACTTTGTGTGGCACACGCTATTAAAAGCTTGATTTTGCTTGATAGCAAGGTTGATACTCACTGTCCCCGCTGTTTAGTTTAAATATTCCTCCAGAAAAATCTGTGAATTTATTGCCGAGTAACTCAGTCCCTTTCTTTGATGGATGCAAACCATCTCTTTTCTACATTTTTTCATTGGACCAGCTACAGACATCGTGACTAATATAACCAAAGCCTTCCCCTTTACACCACTCCTTTAGCCACATATTGAATTCTGCTATACGCTGGCCTTCTCCATTTTGCTCCTTATACACTGGTAAAACCTCTGAAAAAGTAAGCCTACAGCCTATCCTGCAAAGTTCCTGCCCCAAGCTGTGGAAATCATTCTGCACAGAGAGTACATCTTTTTGGGACAGATCGTTAGTGCCAAGATGTACAATAGCCTCCACATCACAGTCCTTGCTGGCATTCTTGATTATTTTAGAAATACGCTTCTTATCCCTACTGGCAGTAGCACCTGGAAGACACCTGACCTCTTTCGAAACCTCTGTGTCCTTTCCTAAATTTACATCCCTTATAATTGAATCACCAACCAGAAGGTGGCTTCTCTTTTTGGTGCCTTTCTGTTCTTGCATGACTGATGTGTAATACCTGATTCGCACTTCTCCCTGTCGAAAACAAGTTCTTCATCTCGGACCACGATCCCCTGCTCATTTGAGTTATCATCACAAATAACTTTACCTGTCTCCTTAATGTCCCTGTTAAGGTCAGCAAGGGCACTGTATCTGTTGTGCAGGACACAGCGAAAGCTTTGTGTTTATGGTTCACAGCTCTCACCCCTGCCAGATCCCACGGTTGTCCACACTGCCCTTCTCCTGCAGGATCTTTGTGGTAGAGGGGGCTGATAGCGTGGAGGCTCGATAGAGTAGAAGGGCTGAACTGGACACCTAATTTCTGTCTGAAGAGCACAGATTACGGACCCTAGATAAATAATCTGTCCTTGTAGACTAGTGATTTGTTTAGAGATAGGACAGTTTCCAAGTTTGAAAAGGGTACTGCGAAAGACAGCTGCAAAACAAGTGTTGCACTGAACTAAGCCAGACATTCTAAGATACAAGGAATCTCAGATGCACTTGCCCTGAATGTACCGCCGCTGTTTTTGATTTTTAATTATATGATTCGCAAGCCATTAGGCGCGCGGTCCGCTACTTTCCTGCTCCACCTTCCTTCTTTTTAACATACAGTTTGTAGCACTTCCCAGCAAGCTCTGGGTAGTTTAAATGCAGTTTAAATGCAATGGAGGTCCAATCAGCAGGGCCTCAGCTACTTTCCTGGTCCACCCTCCTCCTTTTTAACTTACAGTTTGTAGCACTTCCCAGCAAGCTCTGGGCAGTTTAAATAGTTGATTGCATAGGCTATGGGGTGGGAAGTTTAACTTTGTAATACTGTTACTTTTTGGAGAGCACTTTAGTCTTGGTTTCACTTTTGACCATGCTGATACTTTGTAACCAATAAACATGTTCTTAGAGGAAAACTCAAGTCTCGGAGTTCTGGTTTAATTGGTCTCATCTATCGGAACCATGACAACATGGACCTACATAGTATTAAAATAATTCAGCATATTTTAAACACGTTTCACATATTCCTGGAATTATTTATCTCTTTATATGCCAATTTGAAATAGTATAATAACAAAGTTGGAAGGGACCTTGGAGGTCATCTAGTCCAACCTCCTGCTCAGGCAGGAAACCCTATACCATTTCAGACAAATGGCTGTCCAGTTTCTTCTTAAAAAATTCCAGTGTTGGAGCATTCACCGCTTCTGGAGGCAGCTTGTTCCACTGGTTAATTGTTCTAACTGTCAGGATGTTTCTCCTTAGTTCTAGGTTGCTTCTCTCCTCGATTAGTTTCCATCTGTTGCTTCTTGTCCTGCCTTCAGGCGCTTTGGAAAATAGCTTCACTCCCTCTTCTTTGTGGCAGCCCCTGAGATATTGGAACACTGCTATCATGTCCCCCCTCGTCCTTCTCTTCATTAAACTAGACATACCCAATTCCAGCAGCTGTTCCTTATATGCTTTAGCCTCCAGTCCCCTAATCATCTTTGTTGCTCTTCTTTGTACTCTTTCTAGAGTCTCAACATCTTTTTTACATCATGGTGACCAAAACTGGATGCAGTATTCCAGTGTGGCCTTACCAAGGCATTGTAAAGTGGTATTAACACTTCACGTGATCTTGATTCTATCCCTCTGTTAATGCAGCCTAGCACTGTGTTGGCTGTTTTGGCAGCTGCAGCACACTGCTGGCTCATATTTAAGTGATTGTCCACTAGGACTCCGAGGTCCCTCTCACAGTTACTACTATTGAGCAAGGTACCCGCTGTACATTTGGTTTTTCTTGCCTAAATGTAGAACCTTACTTTTTTCACCATTGAATTTCATTTTGTTAGATAGCGCCCAGTGTTCAAGTCTGTCCAGATCCTCCTGTATCTTAAGCCTATCTTCTGGAGTGTTGGCTATTCCTGCCAGCTTGGTGTCATCTGCAAATTTGATGAGTTCCCCATCTATCCCCTCGTCCAAATCGTTGATGAAGATGTTGAAGAGCACTGGGCCCAGAACAGAGCCCTGGGGCACCCCACTACACACTTCCCTCCATGTAGATGTGGTTCCATTGAGGACCACACGCTGAGTACGGCCGGTCAGCCAGCTACGAATCCATCTGGTGGTGATGCTGTCTGACCCACATTTTTCTATCTTATCAAGTAGTAGGTTGTGATCTACTTTATCAAATGCCTTACTGAAGTCCAAGTAAATTATATTCACAGCATTCCTCTGATCCACTAATTTTGTCACTTGGTCAAATAATGGAATAAGATTTGTCTGGCATGATCTGTTTTTGACAAACCCATGTTGGCTTTTAGTAATGACTTTGTTTGCCTCTAGGTGTTCGCTGATTCGTTGTTTGATTATCTTTTCCAGAATCTTCCCAGGTATTGAGGTCAGGCTGATAGGTCTGTAATTTCCTGGATCCATTTTGTTTCCTTTTTTGAAGATGGGAACTACATCAGCTCTTTTCCAGTCCTCCGGTAGTTCCCCAGTGCTCCAGGATCTTTGAAAAATATAGTTCAATGGTCCTTGAGAACCTTGGGGTGTAATCCATCTGGTCCTGGTGATTTGAACTCGTCTAGGCTGGACAGGTGCTCATTTACCGTTTTCTTGCCTATCTTAACTTGTCTGTCTATATCTGAAGTTGATCCTGTAAAATAATTTGCCCTGATTTTTATTATGGACAGCAATGACTACTACAGGTTAAAACTGGGGAGAGCAGTTTAGAATAAAATAAGTAGTGTTTTTATTTTGACTAGATTTCATGATTTCCTTTCCAAAAATCACTTAACAACCCGTGCACTCCTCACTTAACGATGGCAACCGAGACTGCCAGTATTGCCATACTAAGCAACATGCCGCACTTTATGAGCGCTTTACTTAGTAATGGCAATTTCTGTCGTAATCTAAGGACTACCCGTACTGTTATTTTTGTGCTATAGAAGAACCTTTATATTCTAGATCTAATCTTGCCTACCTAGTGTCTTGCAAAGTGTTGGACTACTATGTTGGATGTGTGATTAGGCTTCCATATACTGATTAATTTGGATACTTTGGGATGCCGTAGGATAAAATACATCACTATGAAACAATAGGCACAAACCTGTTGTCTCATCCCCCCAAATTGGACATAAACTTTGGCTTTTTCCAAAGTTTCCTTGAATAAGGAGACCCCACCACCACCACCACACACACACACTGGATCAGATTTAAAATATAGTTCAATATCCTCTGTTCCACAATGTCCAAATAAATGCCAACAAACAGGTGGTAAGTGCAATGTTTGGATGAGACTTGCAGATTTTGAAGGATGACTTTTCTTTACTACCATGTTAATTTCTATTGGAGTGATATGAGAGAAAAAACATTGTATTCTGAACTTGGAGCTAAATAGCCCACTCAGTATGTTGTGTTAGAACATTTTGTGTGATTTGTACTCCAATGGAACCTAACCAAAATAATTTTGACTATTCTATCATGTGAGTAGAACAATAAATAAGCAGCTAGCATCCTGGGATCACAAAAGTAGTGGGGCAGCAATCCATACCAAGTGCTACCTGTGCTTATTCTATAGAAAAATTGGCCTAGTAAACCGAACCACAGTTAAGACCACCTTTTATAGTCTGCCTGCACAAGCCATCACAGAACTGAGCCAGCAAAAGATTGAGTTCTGTATATTTCACAAACAACACAAAACAATCTTGAACAATTACAAAAATACACTTTGAGTTTTATTCCTAATGTACACGTGTAGTGTACATTTTTATATCTGGTAATCTTCCTGAAGAAGAAAGAAAAATATATAGGGACAACACAGTGTTATTTATTATTATTGATCATTGCACAGTCAGCCAGATGTTCAGACAGGATTTGGCATTTTTGTCTACCTTTTGAGTCCTTACCAAGGACCTGGGATGGGCAGATGTGGATGTTTGATGGTATTACAGATATCATCGTAGGATGGAAGCTGTTCCTAGTAAGGCCGCATTTTGCAATTGACTGATGGCAAATTTGTCAATGCCAATGGTGTTCAAGTGGTGCTCCAGTTGTTTTGGGATTGCACCCAAGGTGCCTATTACTATTGGTACTACCCTTGCTTGCCTTTGCCACAGTTGTTCTATTTCTATTTGTAGGTCTTTGTATATTGTTATCTTCTCCAGTTCTTTCTCGTCTGTTCTGCTGTCTCCAGGCACTGCCATGTCCACTATCCAGACTTTTTTGTCTTTCTTATCAACAATTGTTAAGTCCAGGGTGTTATGTGGCAGGTGCTTGTATGTTTGAATTCTAAAGTCCCAGAGCAATTTAACTTCTTCATTTTCTATGATTTTCTCTATTTTATGGTCCCACCAGTTCTTGCTTGCTTGCAGGGAAATGATATTTCTTGCAGATCTTCCAATGCACCATTGTTGCTACTTTGTCATGCCGCTGCTTGTAGTCAGTCTGTGCGATCTTCTTGCAGCAGCTTACCAGGTGGTCCAGTGTTTCTTCAGCTTCTTTGCATAGGCGGCACTTACTGTCTGTTGCAGTCTTCTCAATTTTGACTTTGTATGCATTTGTCCTTAAGGCTTGGTCTTGTGCAGCCAGAATTAGTCCCTCGGTCTCTTTTTTCAACTTTCCTGCTGTTAGCCATTGCCAGGTCTTGTTATTACCTGCTTTCCCAGTTATTTTTTTTAATGTACTGGCCATGTAGTGCTTTGTCTTCCCATGCCTCCATTCTGTTCTTCATTTGGTCTTTCTTGTAGGCCAGTTTGGTCTCTCCAGTAGTCAGTAAGCCTTCCTGATATACTAACTTCAGTGCATCTTCATCATTGTCCTCCAGATATTCTTCCAAAGCCATTTTTTCTTCTTCAACCATCTGATGTACTTGCAACATTCCACCCCTACCTACTGTATTTGCCTTGGTAGATAGTCTGTCAATGCCACTGCATGGATGAAGGGCACGATTCATTGTCATTATTTTTCTGGTCTTCCTATCCATTGCTTTTAGTTCTGCTTGAGTCCAGTCCACTATTCCAGCTGTGTATCTAATGACAGGAATTGCCCAGGTGTTGATTGCCTTCTTGGTATTTCTTCCATTGAGTTTGGACTTTAAGATTTTTTTCACTCTCTTGATGTATTCACCTCTAATCTTTTTCTTGACTTCAGTGTGCTTGATGTCAGCTTGAAGGATACCCAAGTATTTGTAGTAATCTTCCTCATCCAGATCAGTTTTCACTATTTTTCCTTGTTTGATAGTGAGTGTGGCACATTTGTCCAAGCCAAACTCTATTGCAATATCTTGGCCTATATATACGGACAGTGTTGAGCAGCGATTCTATTTCAGATGATGTTTTTCCATACAGCTTCAGATCATCCATGTAAAGGAGGTGGGATAGTCTGGCAGATGTTTTTGATGTTTGATAGCCATGTCCTGAGTTATTCAGTATTGTTGACAGAGGAAACAGTGCAATAACAAATAGTAGTGGTGATAATGAATCTCCTTGAAATATTCCTCTCTTGATATTAACCTCTCCCAGTCTCTCACCATTGACCTGCAACTGTGTCTTCCATTGTGCCATCGATCTTTGCACAAACTTTCTGATGTTTCTACTGACTCCTGTTATTTCTAGGCACTTGATTATCCAGTCATGTGGCAGAGTCAAATGCCTTTTTGTAGTCAATCCATGCCACATTCAGGTTGGTCTTCCTTCTCTTGCAGTTTTCCAAGATCATTTTGTCTATTAGGAGTTGATCTTTTGTTCCTCTGCTATTGGGGCGGTTTCCTTTCTGCTCAGGTGGAAAGAGCTTGTTTTCAACTAGATGCTGTTGGACTGCATCAGCTACCACACCAGTTATAGCAATTTGAAAGTTGTTGGTAAGCAGCTAATTGACCTGTAGTTGCCTGGTGCTGCCCCTTTTGCTGGATCTTTCATTATCAGGTAAGTTTTCCCAGTTGTTAGCCACTTTTCAATTTCTCCTCCTTGTAGTATGTTGTTGAACTGCTTGGCAATGAGAGCGTATATAACAGTTAGATGTTTCAACCAAAACCCATGCAGTTCATCTTCACCTGGTGCTGACCAATTTTTGATTTTCCTTGCTCTTTTTTCTACCATTTTTGTTGTTATTACTAGTTCTTTCATTTCGACTTCTGTTTTATTTGCATCCACCTCTTTTAACCAAGCTGAGTCCTTGTTGTATTTCTTTGGATTATCCCATATCTGCATCCAGAACTGCACTGTTTCTTACTTGTCAGGTACTGACTGAGTCACTGCAGTTTCTCCATTAATGGATTGGTAGAAACGTTTCTGATTGGATTGAAATTGGAGGTTCTGCCTACAATTTGCAATTCGAGCTTCGTATCTGCTGATTTTCCTGGCTATAGCTGTTATTTATTTGCTGCTTTATTATTTCCAGTGCTTCCTGGATCTTCCTTGTTTCTAAGTGGTATTTCTTGATTAGGTATTCTTTGGTGTTCTTGTTCTTCAGCTTCTTTTCTTTCATCTGTTCTAGCTTGCTTGCATCTGATCTTAACTTGCTGATCTTATTTTCCAGTCTAACCTTCCATTTTTGTGCTGCACTGTTTGGTTTTTTTTTTCTTTGTTGATTTTGCATCCCAGCTATTCAGTTATAACTGCAGCTGTGCTGTACATTAGCTGGTTTGTTTCTTGCAGTGAATTGGTGCTTATACTTGATATTGCAGTATTTGCATCTTTTAATGCTTGTGCTAGCTGTTTCTTTGTAACAAGCTTCAATGCAGGCAGCCTTATTCTGTTGCTTTTGTGCTGTTCTAAATGCTCAGTTATTCTTTGTTTCAATTCTTTTATTTCTTTAGTTAGAGGGCTTTGTACTTCCTGAGGAAGAGGTACCTGGTTTCCTCTACTGCCAACTCCCCCTGGTTTGCCTCTACATTCTGAGTTACTTCTGGCAAGGCTTTGATTTCTTTGCCCTGGGTAAACCTTTGCAGTTCGTCCAATTCTGTTTCTGTGAATACTTTATTTCGTGTTATAAATCGACGTTGATCTGCTAGTCTCTATTCTGTTATTTCTGATTTTGGCTGTTGTTCTTTCTAGAACTGGTGCATTCGTTTCAGTTATCCTCTTCTTGTTGGACTTGATCTGTAATAATCGATCACTATTTCTTTGTTTTCAATCACTGTGTATTTGCGACAGGTAAACATCTTTTCTTCCAGTAGTTCTGCAGCTGCTGGCCCTGGTTGCTCAGCCAACAGTCCTGAGTCCTGTAGCCCATTTTTCACCAGATATCAGGAACTCCAACATCTAGCGCGGACCTTAACCTGGGCGACATCCAAGCCAGTATACCTTTCTGAAATTTACGTCTCACCATATTTTTTATGGGAGAGACATGCTTTGTCTGACTCCTCTGATGAGACCTGTCCAGTTTGGTTGAACCTCTGGCATAGCTCTCATCTTCCTCAGAGTACGCAAGCCCCACAACCACATCAAGGTAGTGCCTCACTGGAGGGGGATGATGATGATGATGATGATGATGATGATGATGATGATTATAATAATAATAATAATAATAAATTTAATTTATATGCCGCCCTTCTCCCAACGGGACTCAGGGCGGCGCACAACATATTTAAAACAAAACATAAATACATTCCCCCCCGATAAAACCGAATTAAATCAAATTTTAAAGTTGTGTCTCTGTCAAATTGTTAAAAGATAAACCCCAAATAAAATCCTCCCTAGGTCAGG
>NW_015388487.1:65593-84951 GCF_001527695.2 Protobothrops mucrosquamatus
GAAGTTTTTTTGTCCGTAACTGCCGCATGCCACCTCTCGGGGTTCCATACCCCGTCCTCGAGGTGGGCCCCCGAGATGTTCCTGGGCCAGGCCTGCGCGAGGGGTGAGTCGCGCAGGGCCAGCAGGGCCGTCTTCGTGTACATAGTCCAAAAGGGAGTCCGTGGCATAGAGGAGGGGATGGTGTTTGATCCCCTTAGGTGTTTGATCCCATTATTATTATTATTATTATTATTATTATTATTATTATTATTATTATTATTATTATTATTATTATTATTATTATTATTATTATTATTATTATTATTATTATTATTATTATTATTATTGTTACATTAGCCAGGAGACCACATTGCAATTGCCAAGTAGTAGTTTGGTTGCCAATTTACCACCTCTGTTGTAGGACATGCTCGCATGCTTCCCAAGGTGCACCACAGGAGGGCGAGCTGGCTTCGTACCAGAAAGAAAGATGAGCGGCTCTTCCTGCAGCGTCATCCTAGGCCCCCTCCCTTCCCCAGAGCTGCTTCATAAAAAGGTGCTGCAAATGGGAAGGTTCAGAGCTGGCAGGAATTGACTGCCTGCACGGAGCACCAGCTCAAACAGAGCACCAGCTCATCTCCCCGCCGAAGTGGTACCTGTTTATCTACTCGCATAGAACATGCTTCTGAATTGTTAGGGGGAAAGAAGCTGAGGCGAGTGACAGGGAGCTCACCCTGCCACACAGTGCTAGGACTTGAACTGCTGGAGCAGAGATCATCTCCAGCATCATTAAGCCACTGAACCACCGCACTCGATCCATTAATTTTCTCATACCAAAGAATTTTAAAGTAGCAGAGTATGTCACAGAGAAGAGGACTTTCCTTATCTTTCTGTAGTTGGCCATCTTGAATTACCTATAATATGCTATCATGTGACCTCAGAATCAACATACCATCTAATCCAAGTGAGTTAATGAGTGTGCCCCAGTAAAATAGTCACATATTAGGAATGGTGTTTAGCCACTGCTAATAAGCTAAGAGTGATGGAAAGGTCTAGCCCTTATTCATTCCTAGTAGCAGGTAACAAAATTCTCACTCTTTTTTCTACTTTTCCTCCATCCTTAACACCCCACCCCCCAAAAAAACACAAACAGAACATTTTACCCTGCCTTCCGTTGATATACCACTTCAGTAGATAGTCTTCTGGAGTTGGTTGGCATTTAATTGTGTCTGTTTTAATGTACTCTTGCAACTTCTTTTTATATTTTGTTTCAGGCCTGATGGACATCAGAACAACTTGAGGAGTGCTGCATATGAAGCTCTGATGGAAATTGTGAAAAATAGTGCCAAGGACTGTTATCCTGCTGTCCAGAAGACAACTTTAGTTATCATGGAACGGCTGCAACAAGTGCTCCAAATGGAGGTTAGCTTGGATGGCTGAAAGATGTGCATGTTGGTGATAGTATCCCCCAAAATAGGTGATCTCTAGAACAGGATAGCTCAACTTGGGGAGTTGTGTATTTTATGTTTTGTTTTGTGGGTGTTTTGCATGCTTTCTGAGATTCCTATAAAATTTCTTTGACTGACATTGAAATTAAAATATCTATTGCTGGAGGAAAATATTGCCTATATTGGGACTTTCCAATATATATATATATGCCTGTAGTCTGGTCATAACTGTTATGTTCTAATTAAACATAGCACAAGTTCTTAAACCTCACAATCTGTTAGAAAGATGGCCATGGTCATCCTCATTCAAATGAACACTTAAGATCAGAATTTGTTCTGACTGTAGATCTTCATGTTCCTAATCAAGTTAATTTTGGATACATATGAGTTCTTCAATAGATATAAAAAGCTTTAAAGAACATTTCAAATGCTAAACAGTATTTTCTCTCCAGTCTCATATTCAGAGCACAAGTGACAGAATCCAGTTCAATGATCTTCAGTCTTTGCTATGTGCTACATTGCAGGTAAAAACTTAGCATTTATTACTTGATTGTAAAGATGTTCCAAAAGCACATAGTATAAGAACAAGCAGTAATCAGGAGGAAACCGATTTATACTGGACTTTTTACAAATCAAATGCCCCCTTGTTTCAAGCTTGAATTTGTGAAAAACAGTGATACATAGAAAAATGAAGCAATACAAGTGGTTTATTGTTTAAGACAAATACCTTGGATATATACCTCTCTTCAACTGATCCCAGAACTGGTATGTCAGAGAAAGAGGTTCCATCTCTCACTGCTTTAGCAAAGAGATTTAAGAGCTTTTGCACAGATAAAGTCAGTCTATTCTAGCTGATGCTCAGCCAAAGCTAGCAAATAACTCTCATTCTTCCATTGTATTTTGCTAGATACCAAAGAAATTAGGACTTATTTCTAAGCTAAAAAGAATTGATAGTTGTCATTAAAGATTTGCTTGTAGATTTTTCCAGTTGCATAATTCATGTCTATTCACAAGATAAGAGAAAAATATAGGCTGACTAGAAGTGAAATGTGGGGGTGGGGGTGGAGAGTAGCATTACAAGAAAGCTTCCAGCTAAATTTTCATCTTTTCATCAAACAGAATGTCCTTCGTAAAGTCCAGCACCAGGATGCTTTGCAGATTTCAGATGTGGTGATGGCATCTCTTTTGAGGATGTTCCAAAGTACGGCAGGATCAGGAGGTGTCCAAGAGGATGCCCTCATGGCTGTTAGCACTCTGGTAGAAGGTAAATGCTTTGCCTACAGGAAGGGATTTTTTTTAACATTGAAGTCTCTATGAATATATTACTAAACCTTTAGGCTGTCCAAATTCTAGTGTTATGCTACAGTTGGGACATTCTATACATTTGGGGACTTCTATATTGGTTCTGGACATAAGAATATAAATGTAGAAGAGACTTGTGGGCTAAGACCTGGGTGGGGCAGATCAGTTGATATCAGAAAATTATAAGGGCATTTTAATTGGTAAGGATTCCAATACAGATAATAAAAAAGATATTGATGTGCTGTTATGGAACAAGCTCAAAGGAATTCTGTCTTGATTATGAACACGTAATACTTATAAATGTTCATAATACAGGTAGTCCTCAAATTACAACAGTTCATTTAGTGACCGTTTGAAGTTACAATGGCACTAAAAAAGTGACTTACAACTGTTTTTCACACTTAACGATCATTACGACATCCCCGTGGTCACATGAACAAAATTCAGATGCTTGGCAACTGACTCACATTTATGACAGTTGCAATGTCCTGGGGTCATGTGATCTCCCTTTATACCCTTCTGACAAACAAAGTGAATGGGGAAACCAGATTCACTTAACAACCGTGTTGCTAACTTAACTACAATGATTCACTTAACTGTGGCAAGGAGGATTGTAAAATGGGGCAAAACAAATGTCTCATTTAGCAACAGAAATTTTGGGCTCAATTGTGGTCATAAGTTGAGGACTACCTGTACCATGTAAAGTGTTTCATACATAATAGCTGTCAGAAAGCTTTGCCAAACAATTCCTTTGCTGTCATTAGATTATTGTGCAGAGTAAAAGATATAAACTAATTTATATCTTATGTTATTTTGTTATGTAATAGTACAACATAGCAACAGAAGACATAAAAACACATTTGTGAATTTTGTTTCTGAGAATAGTACAGTACAGGGAGACAGGAAGAGATTTATAGAGAAAGAGAAGACACTTTTAAATTTCTCACTGAGAATTCAGGTCCTTATTAGTTTGAATTTTTTTCCCTTCAAGATGGTACTTGGCTGCAGCAGTTCTTGTTCTCTTGTGAAAGATGCCACCAAACACAAGAAAACTTCTTTCCAAATAAATGGATGGAGATGAAACTGGGTGTGAAAAATATCTGTTTTGGATCTAAGCTTACTTTTTAATCTTGTCATCTGATCAAATCCCATTGACTGGGAATAGTCTGGTCCAATATGGAAAGGCAGAATTGTTGACATACAGAAACAAAGAACATTTACCCTGCTCTCAGTTTCCTTACAATGTTTACAATAAGAAAGTGTAGTTGATTTCTTAAAAAAAAACATTGGGAGGTCACTTTCTATTCTTGATTCATGACTTTGGTTTTTCATTGGTAAATATGTGTCCTAGAACAGGGGTCCCCAACCTATGGTCCGTGGCTCGGTAGCAGGCCGTGGCCTCTTGGCCACTGGGCTCCGTGAATAGCTGTCAAGTCCCCCCAACTCATGGTAGCACTGCCGCGTAGGCACTAGCGGCCCCAGTTGCGCATGCGTGGGGATGTTAGCTCCAGCATCACGCGGACGCTAGCGGCCCCATTTGTGCATGTGCGGGGATGCTAGCAGCAGCGTCACATGGGCGCTAGCGGCCCGTTTGCACATGCATGGGGTGCCAGTGGCCCGCTGGCGCATGGGCACTAGCATGTGCGCTGTGGGTGCACACAACCTGCTTGCACATGCATGCACAGGGCCGCATGTGTGCACATTTCGTTGAGGGCGGTGATTATTGCTAGAG
This sequence comes from Protobothrops mucrosquamatus, assembly GCF_001527695.2. Classification (NCBI taxonomy): domain Eukaryota; kingdom Metazoa; phylum Chordata; class Lepidosauria; order Squamata; family Viperidae; genus Protobothrops; species Protobothrops mucrosquamatus. The sequence goes on from NW_015388487.1 coordinate 70,052, forward strand.
TTATGCAGAGAAATTAAGAGATGTTAATAAATGTATATATTTTTTCATATTTTTTTCCTGTTGTGGAATGGGAGTAACTATGTTAACCACTATTTATTGAATATTTGTAGCATAATCGGTGGTCCTAGGGTTACCAAAAGAAAAAATGTATGGGGGAATTTGCATCCCTAGAGTTTTGAGAGCTACAAGCCTATCTAGGCTATAGATATCAACTTCATTTTAGATCTCTCATAACTGTTTTTAACCTTTCATTTTGCTCAGTGTTAGGAGGGGAGTTTCTCAAGTACATGGATGCCTTCAAACCTTTCCTGAGTATTGGTTTAAAAAATTATGCTGAATATCAGGTAAGGTCCTCCTCTTTGTCTCAAGAGAGCAGTTGGGATTAGTTTGTGTCTGTATTCAATATTCAATATTATGATATGAACTCCATGCCTTGACATTTGGGATTAGGTGGTAGTTTTTCTAATAGAGGTAATTCTCGAGGTATGACAGATCATTTAGTGACCGTTCAAAGTTACAACATACCTCCTAAAAGCCATGTACGACCATGATTCGAAGATAAGAATTTTACAAAAGTTATCAGGTCATTCGCACTTATGAATAACTGGGTGGCTTCATAAATTTGTAGAGACGCTGCAGCATGCCCACCTATTTCCCCCCCCCCATCTTTGCCCTGCCAGGTCCCCAAAGGCACTGGGCCTGCTTTGCCCCCCTGTTCCCTCACAATCCCTTGATTACCTTCTGAAGATCTGCAGAACTCAGTATAGTAGGCTATTCTTACTGGGCCACGTGGAGCAGCCGTTTGCAAACTGACCTTGGCAAAGCAGCATTTTCCCCGCCTTCTGCCTTTCTGCATGGCCTCTTTAACTCAAAACAGGATAATGAGCCACAGTTTGTGCCTTGCAGTTTCTATATTTCCTTGTGAAAAAAGTTTTAAAAGGAGAAACAGCAGTGTGTTGCAGTGAGAGGGTGATGCAGAGGCAGCTGCTTTGCCTTGTTTGAAACCTGACCTGGAAGGCAAAGCTGCTCTTTCCCCTCCCTCTGCATTGCCCTTTTAACACTTAACCCTTCATTGTCTGTTCTCCGTCTCACTGCAACACGCTGTTTCTCCTCCTTCCTTTTAAAACTTTTTTTCAGGAGGAAATATAGAAGCTGCAAAGCACAAACTGTGGCTCATTATCCTGTTTTGAGTTAAAGAAGCCATGCAGAAAGGCAGAAGGCGGGGAAAATGCTGCTTTGCTGAGGTCAGTTTGCAAATGGCTGCTCCATGTGGCCCAGTAAGAACGGCCCACAATACTGAGTTCTGCAGATGGCTGTGGGGACCCCAAGGAAAGGAAGCACAGCACGGGGGTATCTTGGGGTCGGTGAGGCCCTGGCATGCCCAAGGCAGGCATCCTTGAGGCACCCCATGCGCATTTAACGACCCCTGCATTCACCCCTACATTCGTTTAACATATGCATTGGGGTGATCCAGGATGAGGGCTCTTGTCACTTGAGTTTCAATTAACATCCTCCCGCCTTACAACCAAAATGGGCAGGCTCCATTACTGTCGTAAGTCGAGGATTACCTGTATTGTTGGGATTGGAGAGAATTATGGTATCATTCTTTTATTCTTACAGTGTTTTTAAGACTTAGCAGTAATTCTATTTCCAAATCAGTGAAGATAGGTAGTTGTCAAAACATATACAGGTAGTCCTCGACTTAACGACCACAATTGAGTCCAACATTTCTGTTGCTAAATGAGACATTTGTTAAATGAATTTTCCCCCATTTTGGAACCTTTCTTGCCACAGTTGTTAAGTGAATCACTGCAGTTGTAAAGTTAGTAACACGGTTAAGTGAATCTGGTTGCCCAATTGACCTTGCCTGTCAGAATGTCGTAAAAGGTGATCACATGACCCTGGGACACTGCAGCTGTCATAAATATGAATCAGTTGCCAAGTGTCTGAATTTTGATCACGTGACCATGGTGATGCTGCAATGTTTGTGCGAAAAATAGTCATAAGTCCCTTTTTCAGTGACATAACTTCAAACGGTCACTAAATGAATGGTTGTAAGTCGAGGACTACCTGTACTAATGAGAACAAAAAGTATTCTTTTAACCTATAACCTCACATCTGAATCCTGAGGCTGTAAGCAGCTGAAATGTTTTTATCTCTTTTTCTCTTTTCTTGTCTAATTAGGTATTCTCATTGATTCTAACTGCTTTAGAATTATTTTGTCCATCATGCAGTTTGGCAACATTCTTTTTTTTTTTATTGAAAAGTTTTATAAAAGTTACAATATAAACCCCAAAACCAACCCACCCTAACCCCCCCTCCCTCCCCCACTTCCCAGAGCTGAATACAAGGTTACAAATATAATAATCATAATCTAACTAACATTAACCAACTATATAAATAACCAAGTCCATAATGCGCTTTAACTCCCCTTTAACATAAATATAATAATAATAATTAAAACATAAACAAATTAGTATCCTAATTATTAAACAATAGAATATCCATATTGTTAAACAATACTAATACTAAAAGTAATAATAATATCATATAATTAAAACTAATAAAAATTTCACTATAATGTTTGGCAACATTCTTGAGGCCTAGATTATAACAAAATTCAATAGTATGTATGTCAGTTGTTTAAAAAATGATAAGCCCGGGTTAGAAAGATACAGAGTTCTTGGTGGTGGATTAAGGAGGACAAAAGTTTAATTGTGGTTCTGATAAAAATATTTTAGAACCATTTTTTATATTCAGCATTGTTTTTCCTCAAATTTTGAAAACAATTTACACATAAGTAGTAAAGTTGCTTACAGTCCCAGGAGCAGCAGCAAGCATAAAGATTCCCACCACGCTAAGCGTGATACCTACTCAAGTTACCCGGCAAACACAGTCCCTGCAGTCATCTGTTACTTTCTATCCAAAAACATCCCATTTGGTGTAGAAGCAGATAATGGCTAGGCCTGGATGACAAATTAAAAGCTTTGCAGCAGTGGTACAAAACTGAAATAAAATGCAGTATTGTGCATGGAAGGGAGCAGGCCCTTTCTGCAAATACTTGAATGGATGTGGGGATGGAATATCAAATCCTAGGAATCTGCATGAATCTGAAGCTGTGCTTTTAAAAGAGAGGAGGTAGTACATTTGAAAAATAAAAACCTAAATATTTTTAGGTGCAGGGATCAGTGAATTGCAGGCAAGTGTTAGTCCATGAAAAATTGTCACCAGGACCTCCCCCAGTTTTAATATGTTTTTTTCTATGGGAAAAGTGCATATCTGCTTCCTCATCAACTCAAAAAAAAATTGTAGATAGGAGTCTATTTGGGTTCATTCTCCAATTTATAGGACTTTTATTTTTGGGCTCCATGATCCCAATCAGAATCAGATCTTTTACATTAGCTGTGGAGTTTTATTTTATTGGAGACTAATTCAAAGAATAAGACAGCCAGTTTGGTATAGTGAGTTCTAGTCCAGCTTTAGGCACAAAGACAGTTGGGTGACCTTGGGCCAGTCACTGTTTCTCAGCCCTCGGAAGGGACCAATGGCAAACTTCTTCTGAAATTTTCAATAATTGACATGTGCTAGGTCTCTAAAGTTCTTACCCTATCTCAAGGAAGTAGAGATTCTCATACATGGATCACAATCCTTTTAAATGGAGGAGGATGTATGACAGGCTGTTACTCTTAGAAAGCATATTACTCACATGCAAAAAAGAGAGACATGCAGCTTACATGAAGGATATTCTTATAAGGTTTGCAACAAATCAGAAAGTATGGGAATAAATTTTTGTACAAGAGAACAGAAATCATAGAGTAAGTAAAAACAAGAAGGCAGCAGTAATATTCCTAGATGCAGAAGAAGCTTTTGATAACTTTGGAGTGCCCTTACAAGCATTTTTAAACAACAGGAATTTACTAGAATTTAAAATTTGGTTGTATTGATGGCAAAGAGATTGTAGCAAATGGAACACATATTTTCCAATAAATAAAGCTACGAGACAAAGGTGCCTACTTTCTCCATTATTATTTGCTTTAGAAGTTTTCGCAGATTCAGAAAGACAAATATTTTGGATCAAAATTCCTGGAGAAGAATACAAGATGAAATGTTATGCAGACAATGTAGTATTAACTATTATTCAACTACAGAGCTCTGTGAGCTCCAAAAGAGAGACAAAAGCATATGATTGTGAGATAAGGAAAAAAATGAAATATTTGGGACTCTATTTGACAGGGTGCAACAAAAACGTATTTCAGAACAACCATGATAAATCATGGAAAAAATAAAACAACAGCTTGATAGGTAGAGAAACCTAAAACTTCATTGGTTAGGACATATCAGGACAGTAAAAATGAATGTTCAAATCAAGATGAATGTCAACTCCGCAACGAACCTGGCTGCAGCCATTTTGCTCATTCTAGGTTGCCACAAGAATGGGATGGGGTGCGGAGGATTTCTACTAGTCTAAACATTTTACTGTCCCGTGGGAACCAAGGTCATTTTTGTCAGTTAGATGGGCGTGAGCATTTGGTTAGAAAGCCCACCAAACTGTTCTATTGGGGAACATAGCTGATTGCATAGCATTGGTGTGGGAAGTTCAACTTTGTAATGTTGTCTCTCTTTGAAGGGGATTTCAGGCTTGGTTTCACTTTTGACCATGCCGATACTATGTAACCAATAAACATGTTCTTTTTTAAGGAAATTTCAAGCCTCAGAGTTCTGATTTGTTTGGTCTTATCTATCGGAACCTTGACATTAAACCAAATCTCATTCAAAATGCTCTCTTTCTTGGGGTGCTGAGCCCCGGCTGCCTACCTACCACTTTGGGAGGACAGCGAAGACTCAGTGAAGATGTCGCTATGGAGAAAAAAGAGGAATCTGCTGCAGGTCGCAGCGGAGATTCGGCCATCAGAGTGCAAGTGGCTGCTCCGGTCACTGAAGAGGGTCCGATGACGGGGGCCCGGCCAAACAGCAGATAATCCAGCCAGAGAAGTTGATGCCTCAAGAGGGGACCACCATCCTGGCAGACCTCTATCAATCGGAACTGATCCCTCAGCGTAGAAGTACCCCTAAGCCTGCTGAAGAGGAGCTGTTGTTAATTCCACTCCAGGGTCCATCTTCTGCAGTGCAGAAGAAAGGGAAGGGATCGACTGGATGGGACAACTCCGCTGACTGGAAATACCGGACTGAAGTTCACATTCCTTCAGTCGAGCACCTAAAGGAGAAATTTGACCAGCTGGAAGTCAAAGAAGGGGTTCCTGCAGTCCAATATGAGTGCAAAGGGTAAGGCGAAGACTTATCCATCACTTCCACCCCCTCGCCGAAGTCTCAGTCCTGTTGCTGGTGCCCTTGCTACTTCACCCACTCCATCAGCCGCAGGCTCGAGCTCTCGATCCCAGCAAAGCCCTTTGCAGCAGCCTCGCTCTGTGAGCCCGGTTGCCCAGCAGAGGGGATTCCAGAGGGTGATGTGGCCTCAGCCCCAAGATCAGCAAGCTGCTCAGCAACCAGTATACCTGGCACTGCAACACCTGGAGCCACCACCGATCAAGCCCACTTTCAATAGAGACCCCGAGAAGTTGCCGTTCTTCCTAAACCAAGTGTGGGCTCTGATGTGGATCGTTATGCCCACGCCTATCCTGATGATGCCACAATGGTGAATGCAGTGATGACCAACATGGAAGGGGAAGCAGCGGAGTGGGTGACCAAACTTCATGATGAAGGGGCTTCGGAGTTGTTGGATGCAAATTTATTCATGGAACAGCTGAGAGTCAGGTTTGAGGATGAATCCCAAGCTCTGCAAGCAGAAAAGGAGATCCATCGCTTGAAGCAGAGAGGTCGCCCGGCGAAAGAATATGTCCAAGAGTTCCGGAGAGTTGCTGGTCGCCTGGGACAGTGGCGAGAGCGGTCCCTGATCCACTATTTCAAACAAGGGCTGGACTGCGACCTGCTCCAAGCATGCATCTACCAAGGGACTCCGAACCAGCTGTGAGAGTGATATAACATGACAGTAACCTTGGAGATCAAATTGGATCGTGTCAAGAGACCAACTGCCACCGAGCCGAAGCCGAGACAAGGTCCAGAGAAGCGCCTGTTTGGACGGTGACCCCAAGCCACTTCAACCACGGACACTCGAGCAGCCACCAGGGCTCCCATCAAATGCTTCCGATGTGGGCAGCAGGGCCATCGTGCTGCTGAATGTTTAGCCCCTGCCCCCCAAGCAAAAGCCACACCAGTTTCAACTGCTAAGCCAAGAAAACCACCACCACAAGCAGGACGGGAGAGAAGTCCAATTGGGCCAAACAGGAGCAAGCAGTCTAAATCTCCTCCCCGCCCCGGGGAGAAGCAGGAGCCCCACCTGAACACCTGCCCCTACCGGCGCCTTATGCTAGCGATGAGGATGATGAAGACGACCTGATAGTAAGTCGACCCATCCCACCTTTCGCTTTTCCCGCCAGGATTAGAGTGCCAAAGACGGGCCCAAACTGATTTAGATGTTTTAATAGACTCGGGCTGCACCAGATGCTTAACTAACTTGTCCACAGTTCTTAAGTTGGGGATTCACGCCAAACTGTTGCCCCTAGCCATGAAGTTTGAACAGGAAGATGGGTCGCTTATCAGAGGTTCCCCAGCAATGCACCTAAGAGAGCTGTTGCGTCTGGAAATGTGACAGCACTGGGAGATCATTTGCTTTGTGGTAGTCCCTAAGATGAAAGAGACTGTGATTCTAGGCTTGGCTTGGCTTGAGTGGCGTCCCAATATTTGGTGGGAGAACGGCGTGCGAACTCTGAGACTAGCCACGGGACCTCTCCCACCAACTGACCTCAGTGAGATAAAGGGGGATGCTGCCATCGGAGTTCAGGGAGAGCCTATTGAGACATTAAAGGCTCCCGTGGAACAATTACCAGGGATCCAACATCCTGGAGCAGTCGGCCTGCCCACTCCGTCAACCAGAACATCTTCCCCCCCAAGGCGTGTGATGACGATGGCGCTGCCGAATACAAGGTCTCCAGCATCCATGACTCCCAATGGCTCAAGGGCCGCTTCCAGTACCTCATTGAATGGAAGGGCTATGGACCGGAGGACTTCATGTGGAAGGACATGGCCCACGTGCATGCTCCTGCACTGGTCCAAGAGTTACACACCAGGTTCCCTTCACGGCCGCACCCAGATCATCAGCCCCAGGGGAAGGGCCCTGAGGTGAGGGATAGTGTTGTGGTCTGTTGGCCGCCGGAGAACTCCGCAGCCAACTCAGAGGAGGAAGCACAGGAGTGGGCGTCGGGCCCAGTGTCAGGGCCAGCTGAAAGCTCTGATGGGGACGAAGGAATGGAGCTGTCTCAGCCAGGGACAGAGGCGGAGCCTGGGCCATCCGCCAGCCCCCAGATGGAAAGGCTGAGACCTCCATGCCTTGAGGCAAGTGATTCAGGAGAGGAGGATCACATGGGGCCAGTAATTGATGCGCGGGTGCAGTGGAGGCTGAGAAGAGGAGAACAGCAAGAGGCTATGGGCCGGTCTTTGGGCGGAAGAGTCACCGCTGCTAACAGAGCCCCACCCTCAGCTGTGGATAAAAGGCAGGGGCGGAGACAAATAGGTGTGGCAGACAACTATTTGTCTCCCTGCCGGTCAACCACTTCTATTTGGAACTCCTGACTCTTGTTTGGAAACTTGCCGGAGTTTTCCTCGGATCCTGTGGCGCTGGAAGTCGGAGCGCCTTCTGAGCGTGTGTATGTGTCTTATGTTGCCTGAAGGAGTCTTGCTGCAAGCGTGCTGAGAGACTGAGATTAACTCTGGGTTTTGGGAAACCCCTGCAGGGGAAAAAGGGAGCAAGCTTCATTGTTTGGAGGCAACTAAAGACTTTAACAGTCGACTGTGTGAAACTGCTGGCATTCCTGAATAAAAGGAATGTTGGAGATTTATTGATGCGTCTGTTGTGTTCGGGGAGTCGGGTCAGAACAGTTTGTCTGCCACCCCTTAAACTGACAACATGGAGCAGGTCCGGGCAGAGAATGCAAAGCTGACGCAACAAGTAGCCATGCTCTCAGCACAGCTGGCTCAGCTTCAGGCTGCCACCGCTCCACACCCCCAGAGCAAATGCCCCGTTGCTGTGCCGGATAAATTCGATGGGACTCAGGCCCAGTTCCTGGCGTTTTTGGGACAATGCCAACTTTATATGAGCCTGCGGGCAGAGGACTTCCCCACCGACCGGACGAAGGTGGGGTTCATGCTCAGCCTTCTGTCGGGAGCTGCAGCCCGGTGAGCCACCCCCTTTCTCACCCAGGCCAGTCCGATGCATGCAACTTTGCCTTATGTATGAGGACCACGTAAAGGCACAGTTGGCCAGCAGATGCCTCAAGGCCCTGAAACTGGGGCGATGGACGCTGACTGAGTACATCAGCAAGTTCAGGCTGCTCAGCCAGGACTCCACCTGGAATGAGGCGGCACTGATGGATGTCTTCCAGGACGGGCTGTCAGAGGAGCTCCTAGACGAGTTGGCCCGCGTCGACACGCCGCCCACTGAACAAACTCATCCATTTATGCCTCCGAATAGACGTGCGGCTGCAGCAGCGGAAAAGCCGCCACACCCCCCAGGAGGCCTGTTTGCTCCCTGTCTGGCACGAGGACCCCACTCCGCGGGAGGAGCCCATGGAGCTCGAGGCCACCAGACCTCACCTCTCTGCAGAAGAGAGGAACAGATGGCGTCGGGGGCTGTGCCTGTATTGTGGGGACCCGGGACATATGGCAGCTTCTTGCCCCAAGAAACGAGGGGCGTTGTCGGCTGGGCCTGTTGCGTTCTCACCGAATAACTTGTCTGGAAACATCTAAAGCTTGACCTAGGGGGCACCTTAGGTTGGGCCTCTCAACAAACAGGCCAGAGTACTCCGGTCCCCCTGCCTGAGGAATGGCCCCGGCATTTGATTCTGGCCACCTGCTTGCTTCTGCCGGGCCGGCAACGTGGCATTTTAGCCCACACCCTGATAGACTCGGGGGCTACCATGAACTTTATAGACGCCACGTTCGCAGCCAGATGGTCACTTCCGCCGTGCCTGGTGTCTCCCCTGTTCCTTATGGAGACCATCGATGGCCGGTTGCTGCGGTCCAGCCCAATTACGGCCGCCACGCAACCGCTGTGGATGCGTATTAGCATGCACGAGGAGGCTATCCAATTTTACATTGCCTCCGACTGCATTTTCTGGTGGTCCTGGGCATGGACTGGCTTCAGGCGCATGACCCCCTGATCTATTGGTCCCAGAGCCTCATTGTGTTCCCGAGCTGGCAATGCTCACCAAGTATGTGCAGCCCAAGTCCCAAGTCTCACCAGGGCAGCCCTGCCATCTGAAGTGACTGACTTTGCTGACGTCTTCAGCGAGAAAGAGGCGGACCAACTGCCCCCACATCGGCCTTACAATTGCCCGATACACTTGGCCCCTGACGCCCCACTTCCGGTTGGCTGTATTTATGCCATGTCCGAGCCCGAACTGGTCACGCTGCGGGACTTTTTGGTGAAAAACTTGGCGAGGGGTTTCATTCGGCCTTCTGCTTCCCCACTGGCCATCTCCATGTTGTTCGTTAAGAAGAAATCGGGGGAATTGAGACTGTTGCGATTACTGCAAACTTAACTCCATCACGATGCACAACAGGTACCCGCTACCCCTCGGAATTCTTAGAACATCTCTGGGAGGCTCAAGTCTTCACCAAACTGGACCTATGGGAGGCGTACAATCTGGTCCAGGTCTGGGCTGGAGATGAGTGGAAGACAGCGTTTCGTACTTGGTATGGGCATTTTGAGTACATGGTCATACCGTTTGGCTTGACCAATGCCCCTGCCATCTTCCAGCACTTCATGAATGATATTTTCCGGGACCTATTAGACCAGTTTGTCGTCATTTATTTGGATGACATTTTGATTTACTCCCCGTCCCGGGAGAGCCATCAACAACACCTCCGGTTGGTTCTGCAATGGCTTCGGGAGCACCAGCTCTACGCCAAGCTGGAGAAATACCAGTTCTTCCAGACTACCGTCGAGTTCCTAGGTCACCGTGTCTCCCCCGAGGGCATACCTATGGAGCCTGGCAAAGTGGAGGCGTTATGTAACTGGCAGCCTCCACGTCGGGCCAAGGATGTTCAATGGCTCCTGGGCTTCACCAATTACTATCGGACTTTCATCCCTGGGTTCGCGTCCTTGACCACACCTCTCACTCGACTCCTGCAGAAACGGACTTCTTTCCAGTGGAGCGCTGTGGAGCAAGTAGTGTTTGAGAGTCTGAAGCGAGCTTTTATGACGGAGTCTATCTTGAAACATCCCGACCCACACCGTCCCTTTGTCGTGCAGGCCGATGCATCCTACATTGCCGTGGGGACGGTGCTACTCCAGGCTCACGCACCCGGCGGCACCCTCTTTCCCTGCGCCTATTATTCCCGAAAACTCAATCCAGCAGAGCGCAATTATGCCATCTGGGAAAAAGAGTTGCTGGCCATCAAGGTGGCATTTGAGGTCTGGAGGCATCACCTGTAGGAGGCCCAGCAGCAGATTGAGGTGCGCACTGATCATAAGAACTTGGAGTTTCTGCAGGCCGCCCGGAATTGAACCAGCATCAGATTCGATGGTCCATCTTCTACGCTCCTTTCCTTCAATTTTCATATTACATACATTCCAAGCAGCCACAATCAGAGAATGGACGCTCTTTCCCATAAACCGGAATATATGTGCACAGAGAAGCCTCCACTCCGGACAATCTTGCCCATGGAGTCCCTTGCGGCGGTCCAGGAACTGGTGGACTTGCAGGTGCGGACCCGGGAGGCCCAGCAACAGGACGCATGGATGGACCGATGACGGGCGGAGTCGGGGCCGGACTACCTGTGGACGTTCACGGATGGATTCCTCCGGTTCCGTGACCAGCTGTATGTCCCTGCGGGTCCACTTCGTGGCCTTGTGTTATCTCAATGCCACGACAGTCCTGCTGCGGGGCATTTTGGCCTGTTTAAGACATTGGATTTGGTCTCCTGCACCTTCTGGTGGCCTCACCTACGGCACGACATCCGGGCCTATATCGCGTCTTGCGGTCGATGCCGGCAGGCCAAGCATGCAACAGGGGCACCCCCGGGTCTTCTGCATCCCTTGCCAACTCCCAACAGGCCCTGGGGGGTAGACTCCATGGACTTTCTGATGGACTTGCCGCCTTCATTGGGGTTCACTACGGTCCTTGTGGTGGTCGACATGTTGACCAAAATGACACACTTTATTCCCTGCTGTGGGCTTCCGACGGCTCATGTCACGGCTACATGGACTGCCCGACAGAGTTATCTCAGACAGAGGGACGCAGTTCACGGCCCTGTTTTGGAAGTCCAGGTGTGCCTGTCCTCGGCCTACCGCCCGGATTCGGATGGAGGAACGGAGAAGGTCATAGGAATCCTGTAGCAGTACCTGCGTTGTTTTATCAACAAAAAACAGGATGACTTGGCGAACTATTTAGCAGTGGCCGAGTTCGCCTTTAACAATTCCCAGCATACCTCCACAAGTATGACTCCATTCCTCGCCAACGTGGGTTATCACCCCCAGTTCCCTCTCACGCCGGTTGACTCCCCAGAACCCACGGCCAAGGATTATCTTGCCGAGTTACAATGTGAAATGCCAGCTTTAGCCGTGGGCGATCGGGTGTGGTTGTCCACTAAATACATCCCATCCGATCGACTGGCTAGGAAGCTGGACCATCGCTTTCTGGGCCCCTTTCCCGTCGAGGCCATCATCAATCCGGTGGCATATCGGCTGACCCTGCAACGCTCCTTAAAAGTCCACCCTGCCAGTCAACCACTTCTATTTGGAACTCCTGACTCTTGTTTGGAAACTTGCCGGAGTTTTCCTCGGATCCTGTGGCGCTGGGAGTCGGAGTGCCTTCTGAGCATGTGCGTGTGTCTTATGTTGGAAAAAAGCCAGCTTGCCTGAAGGACTCTTGCTGCAAGCGTGCTGAGAGACTGAGATTAACTCTGGGTTTTGGGAGACCCCTGCAGGGGAAAAGGGAGCGAGCTCTGTTGTTTGGAGGCAACTAAAGACTTTAAGCGTTGGAAATTTATTGGTGCGTCTGTTGTGTTCAGGGAGTCAGGTCAGAAGAGGGAGGAGGATGAATGGAAGACAGCTTTCAATTTCCCCTTAGGGAGTTTCCAATTCAAAGTGATGCCTTTCGGACTCTCCAAGGAGCTCCTGCTGTATTTATGCAACTGATAAATCAAGTGCTGCATGATCACCTATACAAGGGGTTTTTGCTTTACCGTGACAATATCCTCATCTATACTGAAACCATGAAGGAACACGTCAAGTTAGTTTGGGAGGTGCTCAAGAAACTGTTGAAAGCTAGTCTCTATGCCAAACTTTCTAAATGCGATTTTCATCAGACACGCCTCGACTACTTGGGCTACCGAATCTCTAGTGAGGGAGTGGAAATGGACCCTGCCAAAGTCAAAGCTGTGCTGGAATGGCAGCCTCCACGGACCCGCAAGCAACTTCAAAGGTTTTTGGGGTTTGCTAATTTCTATTGGCAATTCATCCCCTCCTTTGCGAAAATCACCATGCCTATTACTGAACTACTAAAAACCGGAAAAGGGGTGGCAAGCCCCGACCTTGTCAGCCTTTACAATGGACTATAGAATGCCAGGCAGAACTGATCAGTGAAGGGAGGAATTTACCCAAAGTTGGAATATTAAGAAATTGCTGGAAGAATAAAGTGTTATCTCGAGAAAGAAATAGAAGGACCTTGAGAAGGTTGACTTGGGCTTCCAGTGCAAATGCCCGACTGACCAATCTGGGGGGAGTTTTCTCTGGACCAAAACTTCAACTACTAACAAGAGAACCATGTTCCCTTAGTTTATATGACTCTCCTTGATTAGGGAGAGTTCTAGAATATGTAGAAAGTTACCAAACCACTGAGGCAATTCCACAAGTACCTGTCAATGCAAAGGACTTAACTAAATTTTCAATATAAATCTGACACCAATCTCTATTATGATTATGGTTTAAATACAAGCCTTCCAGCACAATTGAAAGAAGAGTTCCAAGTAAATCTACAATTTTCAAGGGAACAAGTTTGGGACTTTTTCTTCTTGGATACTAACTAGGTTGAGAATTCCTTGAGAAAAAGAGAAGTTTATAATTACTTGATAGACATTCCAGAGAAGAAAAAGATTTTATTTTATGATGAGAAGCTGGAGGGAGTGACTTAAACTTAATGAGCCAATTGGAGTTGAGATGCATTTTACCAGTCTGATATATGTAATCAAAAGAAAGCTCTAATGTATGGTTTTGTGTTTATAAAGTGGGTTTGAAAATGGGTTTCTTTTCTTTATAATGCTTGAGTAATTACTAAAGTTTGTAAAATATTACTGAAAGTGAATTTGAAAGTATGTACTGTGTGTTAAGAGGAAGTTTCAACTTTTTAAAGAAAAGTTCAGAGTTTTAAAATAGGGGTTAAAAAAAAGTTTTTTCCCATTAAGGTTAAAGAATTTGAAAGAGTGTAGTGAATTTTGTTAATATAAATGAAGATAGTATAAAGATTAATAAGTGCAAATAGAAATATATATTACTTTCCACAAGGAAAAAAGTAGAAATGGTTAAATTGACTGTTTTGTTTAAAGAAAACACATCTAGTGTATGTTACTGTGTAAAAACAAAAAGCTGAGGCTGTAATATTATTATCTTCTACTGTGCTAAAAAGAGTCAGAAGTCAATGTTCTCCTTCCCTTTTTCCTTCCCCTAGTTTCCCATTATTTTCATTTTCCTTTGTATTTTATATTCTGATAAACTAATAAAAAATTTGAATTGAGAAGGATAACACAATTTGAAACACTGAAACATAATGAAGATTACCTATTAGGACGTATATATGAATTGTTACTGAAATATGACATGGAAATAGAAGAAATTAAAAAATATGTTAAAGTGAATGCAAAACTGGTGCCTGAGGTGTGGTAAAAAGTGACTCATGAAAGTGGTGGGTATATTTGTTTTCGCAGGTCTGCTTGGCTGCAGTGGGCCTAGTGGGTGACTTATGTCGGGCTCTGCAGTCCAACATTCTGCCATTCTGTGATGAGGTTATGCAGCTGCTTTTAGAAAATTTGGGGGTGAGTAAATTGATGGTCTAAAAACAAAAGGAAAATTCCACATCTATCATTGAAAGAAACCTAAAAAATCCTACCAGAAGTGTAAACATTGATATTATCACTTGTTTCTGACAAAGGAAAAAGGAAGCAAGCAGTATAAATAGAAAAATATACTTCTAATTTATGTATGAAATTATGAAAATTATTAAAGTCATAATGAGTGCCAGTTAATGTGACACCTATTTTTTAAAAATGTATTTTCATCTATAGCTCACCAAATGGACTAAGTTGGCTAACCTTTAGTGACCAGCAAATCTGGTAGTAATATTATGATGGGTAATACTGGGTTGCTGAGACTTGGGTATATATAGTCCTCTCTGTATTTGAAGATTTGAGGCCTATTGAATGAGCGAAATATGCTGAGAACTAAAATACTTTTCAATTTTGTTAATATAAAATGGGGAAAGTCCTGAACATTTTGGGGACAAGGTCTGATAAAATTTAAGTATCCAATTTAATAATAATAATAATAATAATAATAATAATAATAATAATAATAATAATAATAATAATAATAATAATAATAATAATAATAATAAAAAAAGTTGGAAGGGATCTTGGAGGTCATCGAGTCCAACCCCCTGCTCAGGCAGGAACCCTACACCATTTCAGACAAATGGCTGTCCAGTCTCTTCTTAAAAACTTCCAGTGTTGGAGCATTCACCGCTTCTGGAGGCAGGTTGTTCCATTGGTTAATTGTTCTAACTGTCAGGAAGTTTCTCCTTAGTTCTAAGTTGCTTCTCTCCTTGATCAGT
>NW_015388487.1:86361-94704 GCF_001527695.2 Protobothrops mucrosquamatus
CTTTCCCAAGCCCTCTCTAAGTTTATTGAAATTAGCTCTCTTGAAGTCCAAGACTCTAGTTTGACTATGTTCTATTGCTTGTGCTTCCATAATGTTGAATTCCAATATTGCATGATCACTACCTCCCAAGGTTCCTGTGGCTTCAACACCTTCTATCATTTCATCTCTGTTAGTGAGAATTAGATCCAAAATGGCTAATTTAACAAAGTAATTTCTAAAAGCTAAAATGCTTATTGTGAATAAAATGACAGTTTGTCTTTACAGAATGAAAATGTGCACCAGTCTGTTAAACCACAAATTCTCTCAGTATTTGGAGACATTGCTCTTGCAATTGGAGGAGAATTTAAAAAATACTTAGAAGTTGTATTGAATACTCTACAGCAGGCTTCTCAAGCCCAGGTTGATAAGGTAAACAATCTTTGGGGCTCTCATATGTTTGAGAAGATACCGTGTTTCCCCGAAAATAAGACCTACCCCAAAAATAAGCCCTAGGTTTGTGGCAAGGTGCACGCCTAAAAGTCAAGCTAGGGTGGGGGTGGAGCTGCCCCACACGCCCCGCACCTGCTTACCGTTGCAGCCAGGCCTCCCATGCCCCGACACCTACCTTGCCGGCCCACTTCTTCTGTGGCTGCTCACCGCCGCTCATGCTCGTGTCACCCCCGGCCTCCATTTCGCCATCAGAGGCCTTCAGGAAATGCCTCTGCAGCTCAGAATGGAACTCCGGATTGACGCGTGCGGCACCTCCCAGCCTGCATTTCACCATCAGAGCAGGCTGGGGGTGACGCACACAAGTGGCCGCAGAAGAAGTGTGACGGTGGGGCTGTCAGCACCACTGCGAGGTGAGACGGGGTAAGACATCCCCCGAAAATAAGATCTAGTGCCTCTTTTGGGGGCAAAAAAAAATAAGACTGGGTCTTATTTTCGGGGAAACACGGATGGATGGATGGATGGATGGATGGATGGATGGATGGATGGATGGATGGTAGCTAGAACAGTAATCCCAAATTAACTCCTTTTTATGTTTGGCCTTAGTCTGATTATGACATGGTAGACTACCTGAATGAACTGCGAGAGACCTGCCTGGAAGCATACACAGGCATCATTCAGGGTCTGAAAGGAGATCAAGAGAATGTACATCGTGAGTCCCTTTTACATTTTCTCAAGTACCACAAATATTAACCTGTGCATGAGATTCAGTTTCTGCCATTGTTTACTCCTGTTAATAATAATGGGAAATTGTCAGTGCAAGCCTCTTAATTTGCTTTGTTTTTAGATTGGAGCTATTGCATTGTAGAACGTGGTTGTATTTATTCTCCTTGTATGAACTTTCAGGGTATTTTTGGTTGTCAGAGGTGGAGTTATCATAAATGGCCTATTTTTACAGTCCTGGCCAAGTTACCAGATGCCCTTTGTTTACATCTATATTTTTACAAAAAAGAATAACCACAGCCCTTTCCCAACTTGAAACAGGTACATGCAGCAATGCTACTTTCAGTATAGGTTTCCATTTAGAGCCCCTCTTCCTGAGTTCATCCTGAACAGTTGTAATGTTTCCTGTTTAAATATACATTTTGGGAATAGATTGGTGTGTACCCAGTCCAGTCTAAGAAATCAGCAGATTTTCAGAATAGTGAGGCATTTTGGGGGTGAACAAAAGTTTTCAGATTTGGGAAGATTTAACTTCTGTGGGATTTTGCCCTTTCCTTTCAGTTTGTATTAAAATAGCATACAGTACACAATTTTAGGCAAGTAGCTATAGAAGATTAGAATATGTGTCAAATTTTTAAAAATGTTAAAGGATTCTTTTCCTCAACTATTAACTTGCATTAAACTCAACTGAACTACCATAGGTTAAGGAATGATGAATGTGGAATAGATAATGGCAGAGGCAGAAGGACTGTGTTTTCTAAGCAAACCCCAATGCTTTATTTCTATAGTCCCACAAATTCATGAATCCCTTCTGTTCCAGCACACTATAATCAATAAAACCTCATGAAACCATTCAGTGTTATTAGAAGCTTGAGTCGTCAGTCACATAGCTATATTTTCCCTTCTCTCTCAAATACTGCTGTGTTTCTCATGTAGAGATATGCATCAGTTTTTGTATGAGCACTAAAAATAGTTTTAAGCTAGCATGTACAAGGAAGGTGTAGAGGCAATGCCAGAAAAAACCAATATCTTTGTAGGTTGCCTCTGATTCAAATGAGGCCCATCACTGAACAGGATGCTAAGATAAACCTTCCAGAATTGTTGATATTGATAGGAAGAAATAAACCTATAATGTAATCCTATAACACTAAATTATGCTTCCTTTTCAGCGGATGTGATGCTGGTGCAGCCTAGAGTAGAATTCATCTTGTCTTTCATTGACCATATTGCTGCAGATGAAGATCATAGTGATGGAGTCGTAGCCTGTGCAGCAGGACTGATAGGGTAAATGCTGAAGACTTACTTTGTGCTTGGGCACAAGGGTAGCTTAAAAGTCCCACAGTGAATCTTAGTCTTGCCTCATATAAAGATGAGATACTTTACCAAGAGCTTTTTTTTTTTTACATCATAAACCCCCAGAGCGATCCATAGAGGCTGGTAACTCCATCAGCAGGTTCTTCGGGCAGTGCGGGGATCTGGAAGCTTGGCCGGTTGTGACTTCTCAGGGAAGCATTGGTGAAATTGGCAAACTAAATCAGGAAGACTGCTTTGCTTGGTTGAGCTGTTGCTTCAATAGGTCTTGGGCAGCAAGTTGCTCCTGTAAGAAATCAACAGCTCCTGGGACAGATGAGTCTTCTGTGGAGTTGTCTGGTAATACTCTTGGGTGTGTTCCATACAGAGCTTGAAAGTGTGTCATTGAAATTGATATGTGGAGAGAGTTATAAGAAAATTCTTCCAGGAGCAATAATGATGGCCAGTTGTCTTGGCTGTAGGTGCATTAACACCTCAAATATTGTTGGAGCAGCTGGTTAGTCTTCTTTGCCTCACCATTCATGACCGGGTGGTGGGCTGAAGATAGGCTGACTTGAATATTCAAGAGCTAAAACGGTGCTTTCCAAAATCTGAATTGGAACTGTGGGCCTTTATAAACTCACCCTTTTGTAAAAGAACACCTCTGATTGCTATCTCTGAAGCATCTGTCTGAACAATAAATCTCTTTGATAGCTCTGGATGCTGAAGTAGGGGCTGATGGGCAAAGAGCTGCTTTAACTCTTTGAAGGCTGTTTGTTGCGTGTGAGTCCAAGCAAATCTAACTCCTTTCTTTGTTAGTTAGGTAAGCAGTTTGTCTTTATGGGCAAAGCCAGGGATACATTTTCTGAAGAAGTTTGCAAGGCCCAGGAAATTTTGAATGACTTTGGCTGTGCAGGGAGCTTGCCATTCCAGCACTGTCCTGACTTTCTGGAGGTCCATCTGGATACCATTTGTGGAGATATGGTAGCCCAAGAAATCTAACTGTGCTAGATCAAAGGCATATTTTTCTGGTTTACCAAAGAGGTGGTTGTCTCTCAGTCTACTCGGAACTGTACACATATGTTCTTTTTGCTGAGATTCATCCTCAGAGTAGATCAGGATGTCATTCAGATAAAGGACTACAAATTTATCACTGAGATCAGAAAAAAATTGGTTCATAAATCTGGAAAATATTGCCCCTGCATTGACCAACCTGAATGTGATCACAGTGAATTCAGACTTGCTATACCAGGTTTTGAAAGCAGTTAAGTATTTGTGGCCCTCCTTGGTTCTAATGAGATTGTAGGCATTGCAAAGATCTATGTCATGGTTCCGACAGAGAGAGACGAATAAAGCAGAACTCCGAGGCTTGAGAATTCCTCAAAGAACATGTTTATTAGTTACAAAGTATCGGCACGGTCAAAAGTGAAACCAAGTCTGAATACACAAGTAACAATTTCCCAATACAACGTTAAATGTCCCACCCATAAAACTATGCAAGCAACTACGTTCACCAATATGATTATTTGGCGGGGTTTTTATGCAACGCCCAGTCCCTAGTCTCCGGAGCAGCTGATGACCTTGGTTCCCACGGGACAGAATATTATTTTGACTAATGAAGCACCTGGGCAACCCCCCTCCCTCCGTTCTATGTGGCAACCTAGAATGAGAAGAAAAAATGGCTGCAGCCATGCTCATTTGTAGAGTTGACAATCTAACCTGGTAAAAATTTGTGCCTTCTGCAGCCTGTCCAAAAGATCTGAAATTAAGGGCAGTGGATAGTGGTCTCTGACTGTCACAGAATTGAGGGCTTGGTATTTGTGGACCATACGTGGAGGGGGGCACTTCATTTGTGTTTGGTGTGTTCAGGTCTTGTTTCTTGAGTACAAAAAAGGTTGGTGCTGAGGCTAATTTTGAAAGTCTAATAAAGCCCTTTTGAAAGTTAGAGACTAAGTACTGCTTCAAGGTTTCTAATTCCTTAGCTGGCATTGGATACTGTCTCTTGGCAGGTATTTTAGCACCTGGGATCAAGTCTATGGCACAGTCACAATCTCTGTGGGGGGAGGACTGGGGCTTCTTCCTCCCCAAATACGTCTGCAAACTCTGCGTATTTGCTTGGTAGGTTGGGTATCTCCCTGCTTGGGTTCAGGGTTGGCTGGTGGGGGGTTTTGGACTGCTGATCACAATGATGGAGACAGGCCAGGTCATAAAATGTAAAAGGACGCATCTTCCAACAAATTGTGGGGTCGTGGGATTGTAATCGTCCACACCCCAAAATGACTGGAAAGTCCAGGTGGTTAGTCATGTAAAGAGTTAACAGTTCAGAGTGCTTGGCTGTGGTTACAGTAAGTGCAAAGGGACTGTGGAATGGTGTAATAGGACTCAATTTCAAAAGCTGACTATCAGTGGTTTCACTTGCAAGGGAAACTTCAAATGGGCTATGGCAGGGGTAGGGAACCTTGGCTCTTTTATGACTTGTGGGCTTCAATGGGCATACACCGCTGCATTCTGGACCAGTTGCAACTTCCAGATGGTCTTCAAGGGCAGCCCCATAAATAGTGCATTGCAGTAATCCACTTAGGGGGTGACTACAGGTAGTCCTTGAATTATGACTACAATGGAGCCCAGAATTTTGGTCATACAGTAAGTTGAGACACCATGTGACCAGATTCAATTTTACAACTGTTTTTACAACAGATATAAAGCAGGTCTCTGCAGTTGCTAAGCAAACCACATGGTGGTCAAGTGAATCCAGCATATCCAATGGGCATTTTCTGCCAGAAAACTACAAAAACAATTGTTGCAAGTTGTGGTCACGTAACCACGGGTTGCTGCGTCTGGTTGTAAATGTGAGCTGGTTGCCAAGTGCCTGAAGTATGATCATATGACCACGGGGGAGATGTGCTGCAGTCATAACTCATAAGAGTTAAACTCAACTACCCACAACAGGGGTGTCAAACTGCCGGCCTACAGGCCGGTTGCATCATGCGGAGGCCGCACCCACCCCAGCTCCAGCAATGCGAAAAAGTCACGATACGTCGCAACACGTGACACAGCGAGTTTGACACCCGTGAGCCTCAGCAATCATTGAAATCAAGTACTGGGAGGTTTTTCTTTATATTCTTTGCTTTCCACAGGGATTTGTGCACAGCATTTGGGAAAGATGTCCTCAAGATGGTAGAAGCTAGGCCCATGATACATGAATTACTAACTGAAGGAAGAAGATCAACGACGAACAAAACAAAAACCCTTGCTACCTGGGCCACTAAAGAGTTGAGAAAACTGAAAAATCAAGCTTGGTAAGGAGGCTCCAACTTTTTTGTTCTTTAAAACATCTGAGTTGTTCCTATACAGTTTGCATTAGAAGTTGGGAGAACTAATGTAAGGCCCAAATATGTTAATTCCCCACTGAGTAAGCTTCAAAATGGTGTAGGAAGTAGCGTTTGGATTGTCGTCCCCATGGCCTTTGTCTTCAATGTCCTCCTATTCAAAAATTCCTTATTTCTTTCAAGACCTGCTTTAAAAAATGTAAGAAATCTTATGCAACGTGATGTGACAAATTGAAGTGAAAAAGTTGTCTAATAGGAATATTTGTTTAAAAAACCCGCAATAATGAAACAATCTTATTGCTACTAAAGAAATTGCAAGTGTCTCTTTTTATATTACACTGCATTGCCTTATTTTTCTTCACTTACAGATCTTTTACTGTTGGGATGACACCTGAGACCCCCACTGGAATTCTCCAATCTATTGAGGAAAAAAAAAACCAACCCGAAGTGAGGAGTGTGCACGAATGCTGAGTGTTTGGGAATGAGAGGATGCGTGAGTGAGAGGCTTAAACACACCAAGGTGAAAATCCAGCCACGGCAAATGGCAAAACCACTGTTAATGGAGCTAATCACTGACTTGAATAGCAGCAAAACCTTGTCATTGCTTGCCTCCAGGAAGTAGAAAATGATTCAGTACAGTCTCTTCTGACAAGGACTAATTCTCTGTCTTTTGGACAGTGAAGAGGTAGTTTACTTAGTCTAGGACAGAGAAAAGCTAGCTTCAGGTTCAATTTGAGTACTCACATAATAAGGTCTGGCTTTTGTTGTTAGAGAGGAGAAGATGGGGTCCCCAGCCCACCAGTTACCTTTTTTCAGGAGGGAGGGGAGTTTTTGGACACACAACACTGTCATTGCTCAAGACAAATGGGAAGGGTGAAGGATTTTCTTTCAAGAGAGAGAGTGTGTGTGCGTGTGTGTGAATGAGGCAGTATCTACATTCTCAATTGCAGTTAATGTTTCCCAAAAGAAACACTGAAAAGATTAGCAGTTGCATTTCCTAAACTCACACGTTCAGTCTACTTGAAGTGGCAGAAAAGTATGAGATTTGAAGGGGGGAGGGGTAAATAGAAGTTGCCCCATGTAGGGTTTCTTTAGGGGATTGTAGGTGGGATGTTCAAAGCTCCCGTTGTGACTTTTTTCACAATCTTGTTTCAATAAAAAGCGCCTTTCCTTCCTGAGTTTTGTTCAACTGTGAATGTAGAAACCCAGGGTGGGGTGAGAGGCGGGTAGGGTGTCCAGAAGACATGTTAGTGGAGACATTAGGATCCAGTTTTTCCAAATGGGATGTGAGGCTTTGAAACAAAACACAACTTTGAATTGGTGATAATAAAAACAAGTAAAAGGGACAAAGCCCCTTTTGCTGTGAACAAAGCCTGAACCATACACAATTGTGCCAAAGAATTTTTTAAAAGTCTAAAAAAAAAAACTTTCAGGAAATATTGGATTGCAAAACTGAAGTTGAAATTAAATGTTCAAACAAAAAAAAGATAAAAGTACAATTTGGAAACTGCTTTGCCTATTCTCTTTATTTGGTTCTGATATGGGGTTAGTTTTATATACTGAAGCTTACACAGGATGGCATTTGTAAAAGGTTATATTTTTCCACTGCAGTTGAAGGTTAATAAAATGGTGTCAAACATTCCCTCCCCCTGTACTTTTTCTATTACTCTTTCCAGCAAACAGGAAATCTTTTTCCAACCCCTCCCCCCCAAATTGGGCAGCTGTATACTGTTATCTATATCTGTTAAAAATCTTTAGTTTCATATATTTAAAATTTTTGTTGCATTATAGCAAGTGGGCAGAGACAACTATTTTCTAAATATTAAGGATTCCTAAAAGCAGAGGGAGTGAGACACACCAGCTTCTAACTATGTAGCTATTGATGCTTAGGGGCTTTCAAAAGATGGGTGCTTTTTATGCTTGCCTTGTAAAATAGGGGATTTAATCCTTTCAAGAAGCATTAAACACAATTTTTTAAAAAAAACCCTCACCTCCCTATTCTCTGTATTTTCTCACGCTCATCTTGGGATTCTCTTTGGTTACCCATCCTCATTGGAAAGCAAGCATGCCAGTTTCTTATACAGGGTATCTGTTGTGTGCCTTTCAGTGCCAGGTTCAGAATTGTAGCCCCAGGTGCCAATTTCTTGAACCAGTATACAAAACAAAAACTAAAGACAAGACCAGGTGGCTAAGCAGGTAGTTCCCAGCATGAGTCTCAAAGATGGGCTTTTATGAACCTGGTTCCACCTTTTTCTTTTTCTTTTTTTTATTGAAAATTTTATAAAATTTTACAATATAAATCCCCCCCTTCCCCTTCCCACCCTTCCACCCCCCCTCCCTCCCCCCTCACTTCCCAGTGCCAATCACAGGGTTAACAACATAATCATACTCTAATTAACATTAATCAACTATTAAAATAACATATCTGTAACCTCCTTTAACTCTCTTTTAAACAGTACAATTATTAAAAACAATAATAATAACAACACTTTAATAATTAAAAATAATACTAAATAAAATATTCTAACCTTTATACAACCATAATATTCCAAAATTTACTCAAAAACCAAATGAT
>NW_015388487.1:98764-100797 GCF_001527695.2 Protobothrops mucrosquamatus
TATCCTCCATTTCCATTCTAATCTGTCTAGCATTGTCCTTTAATGCATCTTGAATATCTTTCAGTGTAAGTGCTGGGATTGGGGGGGAGGGCGGAGGAGTCTTAGATTTTGGCTGCTGTGGTGTTTGAACAGCTGGGGATGAGATTGTGCTTTTCTGAGGAACAAAAGTTCCCACACGCTTAGAAGCCATTTTACTTCTATCCTCCTTCTCTTATAGTTTCACTTATAAACATAAGTTAAAATCTTGTAGAGGTCATATATAAATCTTGTAAAGTCTTGTAATCACCTCAAGCAGTGGTAAAAACAGAAAGCTTATCCAACCAGCTCAAAGTAACTAAATCTGTTACAATAGTAATCCAAAAGAAAGTCTCCAGAAAGTGAAAGTCTCATGTATTTTCAATTTAAAAAAACAGAAATGCCCATCCGCAGCCATACTTCTTCTTCTTCCAGTTAACATAAAAAACAAAGAAGATACTTTAATTCTAGAGTTAAGGTTTCAGTCCAAACAATTTTTAAATCCTCCTGGTAGGCTCTGTCTGCCTGTAAAATTCAACTCACGCTTTCCTAGAAAGGCAGAGGCTGAATCCGCGTCTAGCTTCGTTTCAACGAAGGCAGCCTGACGCACGGAGGAATCTCCGACTCCGGAGGAGCTCACCTTAGCCCTCACAGCTGTCACAATGCAAGGGCTAGAGAGCTCTACCCCTATCGGAGAAGCTCACCCCCTCCCCTTTGCCCGGGGAAGGGGATTCCGAGCCGCGGAACAGCTGTTCCTGTGGCTCTTACGTGTCTTCAGGGCAGACAGCTCACAGAGGAGCTGCCATCGGCGCCGTGATTCAAACCGGAAGCCCCACCTTTTTCTTAAATAGACTGAAACAGTCTACAGTAGAGGTTCCGGTGGCATCATCTCAGCAGTGCGGGGGAATGTGAACGGCTCCTGTTCCCAGAACCCGATTATTTCACGTTTTGGGGACCTTTCAGGGCGCAAGGAGCCTGGAGGGCTCGGCGGACTAGAGGGGAAGTCCAGAGTGCAGCGTAGTGAAAGGCGATCACTTGCTGCAAAGAAGGACACCCCTGTCAAACCAACGTGAAAGTGTCTGTCATCGTGCTATGGCGGACCCGAGGCTGCGATGATCCAGAGAGCACAAGGAAGAGAAGATTTGTATAGCAGACTGTGACATTTGAAGTGGAGACCAGTCTAAACCGCAAGGTCGAGGATTGCTTGGAAAAGTGAGTCCTGATTGTTTGGTTAAAAGAGATCTCCAGCTGGGGAGCGAGCAGCGTCTCGGCGGGAGGAGCAGTGATTCAGCAGAATACTTTCAATTGCTAAAGAGGCGAAGAGGAGGACAGATAAAAGAGTTTGAGTTAGTCCTGTGGTGGTGAGACAGGCAGATTTTTTTTTGGTCAGAATCTGAAGGAAAGGAGAAAGTGAAGAAGGAGTGAGATTGGGTGTGTAAGAGCGACAGGAAAAGAAAAGAAAGGAGAAGAAGAGAAGCGGTGAGAGCAGACGACAGCACGCCATGATGGCAAGCATGTTCTGAATGGACGAGCACCCTAACCAGAAAGCAGAGAACCAGCCGCTTTAATAAAACTTTTGAACTGAGTGATTAGAAGATTTCGAGGATATATTTATATCTGTATCTAACCACCTATAAATTTGGTTACATTGTTTACAATTTAGCATTTAAAATTAATTATATAGATATTTTGAATTGCTTATATATTGATAGCTGTAATTATTTTTATTTTTATTTTGTACAAATTGATTATAATCAGAATCAAACTTATATATTAATCAATGGATTATTAATATTTATAGTTACTTATATTTATATTTGTACTTATATAGATTTGCTTATTGATTTAATTTAAAGTTCTTGTGGGGTTATTGGTATTTAAGTTAAATAATTTGCTAAAGTTGTTTAAAGTTAATTAAGAATAGAGATAGCTAAGATTAGTGGAACTGATTATCATTTAATATTTAATACTTAATATTGTAAGGAAGGTAAAAATAGAAGGAAAAAAATAATAACAAC
>NW_015388487.1:104302-108342 GCF_001527695.2 Protobothrops mucrosquamatus
TACCTTCTTTCATGCTTGGTGGCTATGCCCTGAAGCGAAAAAATATTGGATTAAAATACAAGGGTGGCTACAAGATTTAACAAAATGTCAAATCGAATTAAATCCGGAAACATTTCTCCTGGGAATACTTAAAAAGAAATTTGATAAGAAAATAAGATATCTGATCTTACATATACTAACTGCGGCAAGAATTGCATTCACGCAATATTGGAAGGAACGCAATATACCACCAGAGGGGTTGATTATTCAGAAAATTTATGAATGTGCCGAGATGGACAAACTCAAAAAGATGATTCGGAATTTTATGCGGTTTGGGAAAATTGGTATAATTGGATAGACAATAGAAATAAAAATTGGAAATATATATAAGGTTATTGTGTAAATTAGGTTACTGTGGGTTAGATTGAATGTACATAGTGTATATATTGTATAGAATGTAGATCCATAGTATATAAAAATGACATAGTCTGCTGAATATGTACTGTATTAAAAAAAAATAAAAAATTTAAAAAAGAAAAAAAAAGAAACAATCTACAGTGGATATAAAAGTCTACACGGCCATTAAAATGCCAGATTTTTGAGATGGTAAAAAAATCAGACCAAGATAAATCACTTCAGAATTGTTTCCACCTTTAATATAACAAGCTGTACAATTCAATTGAAAAACAAATCGTGTGTGTGTGTGTGTGTGTGTGTGTGCACACCCTTAAAAAAATGAAGTACCTTTTGATTTTATGACAGCATTCCGTCTTTTGGGGTAGAAGCCTATCAGCATGGCACATCTTCTCTTGGGAATCTTTGCCTGCTCTTCCTTGCAAAAGAGCTCCAAATCTGTCAGATTGCAAGGGCATCTCCTGTGCATAGCCCTCTTCAGAGGTCACCCCACAGATTTTCAATTGGATTCAGGTCCAGGCTCTGGCTGGGCCATTCCAAAACTCTGTTGTTCTTCAGGTGAAGCCATTCTTTTGTTGATTTTGAGGTATGCTTTGGATTACTGTTGTGTTGAAAGGTGAAATTCCGCTTTAGCAGAAGCCTGAAGGTTTTGTGCCAAAATTGACTGATACCTGGAACTGTTCCTAATTCCCTCCACCTTGACTAAAGCCCCAGTTCCAATGGAAGAAAAGCAGCCCCAAAGCATAATCCTACAACCACCATGCTTCACTGTGGGTATGGAGTATTTTTGGTGATGCATGGTGTTTGTGCGCCAAACATACTTTTTGGAACAATGGTGTCACTGGGGTTT
This sequence comes from Protobothrops mucrosquamatus, assembly GCF_001527695.2. NCBI lineage: Eukaryota > Metazoa > Chordata > Lepidosauria > Squamata > Viperidae > Protobothrops > Protobothrops mucrosquamatus. Next base: position 105,546 of record NW_015388487.1, read on the forward strand.
CTCTACCCAATTCAGTGGGCTGCCCAAACTCCAGAAGGCTCACTCCAGCCTTATTTTAGCCAGCCAGACACCAGATCCTTGGGTAGTAGTCCCAGTTTCATTTCACACCCTTCCTAGGTCTACTGCTGCTCTGTTTTACTATCAGAGTGAGCTTCTCCAATTCTTCTTTTCTCTTATGTCAGAGCATGCACATTCTTATTGCGCTGAGATAACCCAGGAGTAAACACAGTAAACAGTGGTCTGTATTAAATGGTGGTTTATATTACACTATCTACAATATCATACACCAGGAACAATATACATACATGTGTTAAAACAGCAGGATCCAACCACAGTTACAGCAGGAATGCAGAAGAGAGAGAACACATCTGTGGAGCCTTCCCTTTTGTACAAAGCTCTTAAAGAGATACAGACCCTGCTTGCTCGTAAAGAGACATAGACCCTGCTGAGTCATTTCCAACATTACATCATACATTACATCAGCTGGTTAGCTTCTAAATCAGCGGTTCTCAACCTGTGGGTCGCGACCCCTTTGGGGGTCGAACGACCCTTTCACAGGGGTCACCTAAGACCATCAGAAAACACATATTTCCGATGGTCTTAGGAACTGAGACACTGCCAAAGCTGCTGCTGCCGCCTCAGGAACGCGCAGTGGATGAGCCAACGAAAGGAACTGAATGAGGAGAGGGGGCGTGCCCCCTGCGTGTTTGTGTGTGCGTTTGTGTAGAGTTGCTATTTTCAACTCCCAATATTACGAAGAAAAAAAAAGATTGACGTGAATAAAATGTGGAAGACAAGCGCTGTGTGTGTGTGTGTGTGTGTGCGCGCGCGCGTGCGGGGTGTTAATCATATTCTTTCCCTCATCACGCGCCTTGAGCCGCGACGCCAATAACCGTCTGCTCTCAGTTTGTGATGAGCGGGGCTCTTCTCTCTTTTTCCATCCCTGCTTTGAGCGAAATGTTGAAAACTGTACGACACCGAGAGGCGCGTGTCCCGCTGGCAAGGCTCAGGGGAAGCGCCAGGATCAGCGCCCCTTTCTGCCTGATCGGTGCTTCTCCTAGACCGGGAGAGCTCAGGGGAAGCGCCAGGATCAGCGCCCCTTTCCGCCTGATCGGTGCTTCTCTGAGGCCGGGAGAGCTCGGCCCCTTTCCGCCTGATCGGCGCTTCTCCGAGGCCGGGAGACCTCAGGGGAAGCGCCAGGATCAGCCCCCCTTTCTGCCTGATCGGTGCTTCTCCGAGGCCAGGAGAGCTGAGGGGAAGCGCCAGGATCAGCTCCCCTTTCTGCCGGATTGGCACTTCTTCCAGAGCTGATCCTGGTGCTTCTCCTGAGCCCCGAAGAAGCACCAATCTCCTGGAAAGTGGCATTGATCCCAGTGCATCTGCTGAGCCCTGAAGAAGCGCCTATCACCTGGAAAGCAACATTGATCCGGGCCAGCGCACTCACACACACAAACACGTGCAAGCAGTTACAGCTGAAGGCGTTTCAGCCTTCAACTATGGCTCCCAGTCCTCTGGCGCCTCATTGGCTCAGGCCAGCTGTCCGTCAGAATCTACGTCCCGTGATTGGCTGGCTCCCTAAACGCATCCCTCCCTTGCAGAAAGGGTTTGGCTCTTCATGCCGGCTTGCCCCCTCGCGGGGCTCCTGATACTGTAGGCCCCGCTAGCCGGGAAGGTGCACCGGAGTCCCAGCTGCCGGTAAGGTGATCGACCCACTCCTCTCCCATTGCCCACTCTGCCCAGCTCGAGCCTGGCTGGAGCAGCCTTGGTGCTTCCAAAGGTGGCCACTTCAAAGTCACACAAGCAGCCCTCAGCCGCTCCCCTCCCCTCCGCGCCTCCAAATCGATCCCCAATCGGAGAGAGAGAGGGAGGGAGGAAGGGAAGGAGGAAGAGAGGGAGGGAGAAAGAGGGAGAGAGGGAGGGAGAGAAAGACGGAGAAAAAGGAAGAGAGAAATACAGAGAGAGAGAAAGGGAAAAAGGGTGAGAGAAAGGGCGGGAGAGAGAGAAAGGGAGAGGGAGAGAGAAAGAGAAGGAGAGAGGGAGAGAAAGGGAGAGAGAAAGGGAGGGAAAGAGAGAAAGAAAGGGAGAGAGGGAGAGAAATAGAAGGGGAGAGAGAAAGAGGGAGAGAGAGAAAGAAAGAGGGAGACGGAGAGAGAAAGAGGAAGAGAGATTAAATTAGTAACATGGTTGTTAAGTGAATCTGGTTTGCCAACTAACTTTGCTTGTCAGAAGGTTGCAAAAGGTGATCACATGATCCTGGAACAATGTGACCATCATAAATATGAATCAGTTGCCAAGCATCGAAATGTAAATCACATGACCCTGGGGATGTTGCAATGGTCATAAGTGTGAAAAATGGTCATAAGTCACTTTTTTCAGTGCCGTTGTAACTTTGAACAGTCACTAAGCAAACTGTTGTAAGTGAAGGACTACCTGTACTTTATCACTTTTTCCATTTTTTTTTGGTCAAGTTTTTGACACCTCGCTAGGTGACTTGTGGTACTCGAATGTTGCCATATTCTAAAAGTGGTACAATCGGTGAAAAGGTTGAAAAGCCCTGATCTAAATAATATTATCAGTAGGAGTGAATCCACTGTTTTCCCAACAAGATTGGAAATACTTTTATTTTTAATGTGATGGTGTAATAAATTCTAATCCAGGAACTCTCAGTTTCATTGCTTAATTTTCTTTCCATCTTACTGCTTATCTTCAAACCCAGTTTGTTTTTGTGATTAATCACTATGCTTTAATTATGTTCAATTTGTAACAATGAAAATACATCCTGCATATCAGATATTTA
>NW_015388487.1:108769-111123 GCF_001527695.2 Protobothrops mucrosquamatus
ATTCTAATCCAGGAACTCTCAGTTTCATTGCTTAATTTTCTTTCCATCTTACTGCTTATCTTCAAACCCAGTTTGTTTTTGTGATTAATCACTATGCTTTAATTATGTTCAATTTGTAACAATGAAAATACATCCTGCATATCAGATATTTACATTACGATTCATAACAGTAGCAAAATTACAGTTATGAAGTAGCAACAAAAATAATTTTATGGTTGGGGGTCACCACAACATGAGGAACTGTATTAAAGGGTCGCGGCATTAGGAAGGTTGAGAACCACTGTTCTAAATCATTACCTTGACATCTTAGGTTGCTTCCAGTTTCCTATTTGGATTAGAAAACCCACAACTCTTCCTATTCCCAGAGCCCTTCCGTGCCCACTGCTGTCCAAAACTAGCACACCCACAACATACAAGTCTGGTTTGCTGCAGGCTTTTTATAGCTGCTTTTTGCTGAGCTGTCAGTTTGGCTAGGGAGAGGTCTTAAAGGGGCAGGCACCATCAGCCCAGATGCTAGCTAATCTTAGGCAGCCTGCCCTCTCACAGATGGCCAAAAAGTTCTACTTTGGTCTCATCAGACCATAACACATGTTCCCACATGCTTTTGTCAGACTTGATGTAGGTTTTTGCAAAATGTAGCTGGGCTCAGATGTTTATAAGAAAAGGCTTCTGTTTTGCCACCCTGCCCAAGGTGGGGTGGGGTGCCACCCTAGCCCAGACATATGAAGAATACGGGAGATTGTTGTCACATGTAGTACACAACCAGTACTTGCCAGAAATTCTTGCAGCTCCTTTAAAGTTGCTGTAGGCCTCTTGGCAGCCTCTCAGGCCAGTTCTTGTTTTTTTCATCAATGTTGGAGGGACATCCAGTTCTTGGAAATGTCACTGTTGTGCCATATTTTCTCCCCTTGTTGATGGCTATCTTTACTGTGTTCCCTGATATATCCAATGCCTTGGAAATTGTTTTGTACCCTTCTCCTGACTGATACCTTCCAACAATGAGATCCCTATGAGGCTTTGTAAGCTCTTTGCAGACCACGCCTTTTGCAGTAAGAGGCAACTGACTAAATGTCAGAAAAATCCTACTGGAACAGCTGAAATTTATATGGGCTCAATAATATGCAAACTTTAGGAATTACTCAAGTGTTATATGCAAAAAGATCAAAAAGTTCTTTTTCTTTCCCTTTTATTCATCTCATTCTTAAACCCACTTTATAAGCACAAAACAATGCATTGGAACTTTCTTTTAATTACATATGTGAAACAAATAGAAAATCCAGTCTAACTCCATTTATTAAATTTAAGTCACTCCCTCCAGCTTGTCCTCATAAAATCTTTTTCTTCTGAATGTCTATTAAATATAAACTCTCAATAGATTCTTCAATATGATTTTAAAACAAATATGTCCACATTGCCAATTTCAATTTTGAAGTGGACACCCCAAACCTGTTCTTGAGGATTGTAGATTTACTTGAAACTCTCCTTTCAATTGCACTGGGGGGCTTGTAATTAAACCATCTTCATAGTAGGCACTGTTAGTGTCAGATTTATATTCCAAAATTACAATTAAGTCCTTTGTATTGTCAAATAATTGTGCAGTACCCAGTGGTTTGTGAACTTTCTGCACTTGGTTGCATCTCTGGATTACTCCCAGTACTAATCTTGAGGATCTTGACACAAACCACTGTGCCACAGTAGCCCTCAACAGGTACTCCAGAATACCTAGTTGCAACCTCAACTTCAGCTTACAAATAGAATTTATGGAAAGGACCATTACATTACTAATTTGTTCCTTATTTATTTATTAAATTTATATGATGCCCATCTCACTATCCAAAGCAACTCTGGGCAGCTTACAATATAATAAAAGCATAAATATAAACAAAATTAACAGGAATTAAATAAAACTAAGAACAATGTACACTTATGTAAAAAATCCTGTGCATTTTTAAACAAATTTTGGAAGGTTTCTTTGTTTATACTGATACATTCTCAAACCATAAAGGAGCATTAAGAGAAAAAAAATCTTGTTTCCCAAATTATACAATATGTTGTACCATCATAGGACTTCAACTATCTCAGAACCACTGCACCATATCTTACAAAAATCGTGGAGCACGGGGGAAATACCTGAGGATTGGAAAAGGGCTGATGTGTGTTAGAAGGTAAGTCTTCATCCTGGTTCATCCAAGCCGGGAATAAATAAGCAAACATGGCGACTGCTTTGGGAAGAAGGTTACAGTTTATTGCAGAAGACAGATAAGCAGCAGAGGAGAAGAAAAGAGAGTGAGCACATGGGCAGATGGTCTTTTTATACCCTCTAGCCCTGCCTGGAAGTTTCCTGTTCCTGTGGC
>NW_015388487.1:114486-127106 GCF_001527695.2 Protobothrops mucrosquamatus
CCTGCTTCCCAGGTGATGGGGCTAATGACTCTTAAGAGCTTCTTTTGTCTTGAGATCCCTGGCTCCAAACTTTCTGATGGTTCCACATCTGCATATGTATAAGACCAGCTACTGCCCTGGGCAAGGAGATGAGGCCAGGTTTGGTTTCTGCTTTTCAAAAAATGCTTTTAAAAATCCTTTTGGTGAACAATATTTTTTCCCTGCCTTTTTAATATTTCCTTCTCTGGGTTAACTTCCCACATGTGGTTCCCATCTTCAAGAAATGGAAAAAAACCAGACCCAGGAAACTACAGACTGATCAGTTTAACATCAATTGGGGAAAAAATGAGAAAAAAATAAGCAAACTAAAAAAAAGAACCTATGTTAGTTAGCAAGTACAACAATACTACAAAGTGCATGTTGTGTGTCCTTCAGTGTATAGAGAGATTATGGTGAGGTTGCCACAATTTGCTTTGATTACAAGTTTTTTGTGCCAGACACAGTAATGGTTCATTTGCCTTGCATCACTTTTTCTGGCTTTCAGTACCATCTGAAGAAGCTTCTTTCACTTCTTGGAACTGCTGGAGAAAGCCTCAGGAGTAAGCAAATCAAAACATGATTGTTTTGGTTTTAGAAGTGGGAGGGAGGCATGTTGCTTTATGAAGCAGCTTTGAAAGAGTGGCTTGTTTAACCTTTTTTAAAAAACAAAAGCCCTTTAGGATTTTGCACAGACCTGGCACCAATATGACTGCAGGAATTAGTATAAAAGCAAGTAATTAATGTGAGCATTTTAAGTATATGGGGAATATGCATGACCAGGCTGGGGAGGCCTGCTTTAGCCTGGTATGGAGTAAGAAGGTAGTGAGGCAAGATGTTTAATTACCAGTTTCTTTGAAAGGGGTGGTCATTGAGATTACAAAGAATTTTTATTTGTTAAGGCTTATCCCATGAATACATTTTTAAAAAAATATTTCCATTGTTCCTTTTGAGTGAAGTGACTCATTTAATCACTCAGACTTAAGATTGTGAATAAAGCTGCTGAAAATATTTTCAGGAAGTGTGTTTGAGCTATGATTAAATGTGGTCCATGTTTGAAATTTAATTTAATCTTTCTTGGGTCTTAAACTCTAGTGCAAAGTATCCACCATTATTTTTAACTAGAGCTATGGTAATTTCCAGCCAGAATGCAACATCACATCACCATGTGGCTAACATCACATAGAATGCTAAACCATGGGTAGCTTTGTTGAAGCTATAGGCTGAATTGTTCATGACATTAAACCATAAATTGTTACTTACAGTGAGGGCTGGGTTCACATGACATACTCAGCCAAAGCAGTTTAGAGTGATACATGAACCCAGCCACTGTCATTAATGATTAGTCAAAATAATAAAGTAGTGCATTGCTCAAATTCTTAAAAGAGCTTCATCAGTCTTCCATTGCTAATTTGAGAACTGACAAAAATAAAACTGGCTCTCTACATGTTTGTTTTGTGTTAGAATATTTCATTTTGAATTAATAGCAGGACACTATCCATAAAAATGGACAACTAACCAGTATTTTTTTACAGAATGAAGCAGCATTGCATCCAAAAGCCAATCAAGTTGAGATTCTACAAGGTGCTCTACTAAGTTTCATCTTAGTCCTACCAACTGATTTCAAATTCAGCCTTCTCCAACCAAGATCCTCTTCAGATCTTAAATTCTCAGAGTTCCCTAATCAACATGGCCATTGGTGATAATTCTGGAAGTTAGTCCACACATCTAGTTAATAGTAATGATTATATGAGGGACCTTTTAAAGCTCTACAGAACAGCCTACAGCAGAAAGGGATAGGTAATAAGCACCCCTCCTTTTATTTTGTAGCCTTCAGAGGACCTCCAAGTCATAAGTAGCAAAATGCAGGGGGTAAAACAGCCAATTTTCAATGATGCAGGTTTTTTTGTAATTTAAAACTTGAGTTTTGAAAAACAATTAGACCTATCAACACAAGCTGTTTTGTAAAGCAGGAGAGCTAGCTTTCTCAATACCCAGATTTTTAGAATGCTGATGAGCTGTTGGTATTCATTCATACAATGGCAGCTGACAGCTCTGCCATGCTGGAGAGGGAAATAAATGGGAGAAAAGGAAAGTGCCCAGGACTCCAGGAGAGGAGACACCACCCAGAAGATGCCAAAAGGTGTCAGACTATCCAACATCAAGAGGCGGAATGGGACCTTTAGGCTCCCACCCTTGGCCGTGCCTCTGCCCTTTTACCTCTAGCATTCCTCCTTGGCTGGCTCTCCCCCACCCATTCTCCCTGGCCAATGGGCCCCTTGCCCTTCAGCCTGGCCCTTTTGCTGAAGCACCCTATGTCCCAGGCTTTTGGCTGCACAGGACAGATAGCTGCCAGCCAATCGGGTGGCAGGGAGAAGCCATGGTGCTGCAGGGCAGCAGCACGCAATGGGTGATTGCAGGGGCTATGTTGTGGGGCAGCAGGCGAATGGCAGGGCCGGTGCAGCTTCTCTGATTGCGGAGGGGGGGTGCACAGCTTATCCGATTGCATGGGACAAGCATGTTCACTCTGTGATTAAATAACACCCTAAGTCTCTGCAGCACAAACATATCCATTTCCCCCCTTGAACCTCTATCCTTAATGATATCACTGTATCGAAAATTGCTTTCAAAATCTAACTAAACATGGAAAGGAGACCAAAACACAGACAAAAATCCCTGCTCTTCCTATGTCAAAGGAACAAGGTGTGAGACTGGATTCCTATATTATGCTAAGCTCTAATAGAATATGCTTTCTGCTTAATATGCATTGTGTGATCTTGCTCTCAGCTTTGCTGAAGGCACTAGGTTATTTTCTAGTTTAACCTTAATTTCCTTAACTCTGTTAGATTTAAAGCCCAGAAAAAATGGACATGGCCTTATCTGTCCAAGCTTCCTGTCTTCCACTGAAAGATAAGGAAAACTGGATGTGGAGCTAATTCTGTCTATGACACCTCCAAATATGTGGCTGCCCAAGGTTTAGCTCAGTACTTGAAACAAAAGTCAATGTCATGGTTCTGATAGATGAGACCAGTAGAAATAAGAACTCTGAGGCAATTGCTTTCCTCAAAGAACACATTTAATGGCTACATAGTATTGGCATGAACAAAGGTAAAACCAAGACTGAAAGTTTCCTGCCCCCCAAGATTACAAAGTAACAAGTTGAACTCCCCACCCCTGCAGTGTGTCATAAATCACAATCCCCAATTAACTACTTTGCAAGGCTTTCTAACGGTAGCTTCAGTCCACCAAAACTTAGGTAACTTGACCTAACATCAGATGTTCTTGCTTTGACAACAGATGGAAATGTAGCCATCTTTTCTCTATCACTTTTAGAGTTCGTTGATGCTGGGAGGGGGGATGTGGATGAGAGTCCAGTTAGTCATAACAATAATAACTCAGCCATGGGAATCCAAGGTTATTGCGCCCAGAGTTGATAAAGATTTGGCAGGCTGGAGAGCTGGGGAGAAAGCCCGCGCTTCAAGCTAATTGGGGAATGTGATTTATGACTGTTAATTGGAGGAGGGAATTGTGCTTTGCTACTTTGTGCCAGGGGAGGGGAATTCAGTTTTTGGCTTCAACTATGTAGTGCCGATACTTTGTTTCTCGAATAAAGATTATTTAAGGAAAACAATGCCTCGAAGTTCTTTTGAAGAGATTCATCTGTCGGAACCATGACATTAAGCCCAAAACTCCAATTTTTACCTAACTATCTCAGGGTCCCAAGCCCCAGTCGCTGTCCCTAGAATTGAGGGATAGACTGACAAAGATTCGGGTAAGGTCTCAGCATGGAGAAGGAAGGAGTGCTTGAAACCAGCACCCCGGCAGTGGCTGCTACCTCAGAGGGGGGAGCGCAAGCCAGCGTGCCGGTGGAGAAGGAACTTTTTCAGGCCTCTCAGTTGGGAGCAAGACCCAAGCCACGAGGACAGCTGATCTGGTCGTCAGAGTGGACCTTACCCAGTGGAGACTCTAGACACCTCGAGACGTCCTTGCCACAATCAAGTGCTTCGAAGGCGGACGAGGTCGAGTTGCAAAGAGGGGCTTCCCGCACGCGTTCCCCAGACCGGTGGAGAACCACGAAATCGACTACCGCTGAGGACTCAGGTGAGTGGAAGTACCTGTCCACAGCCCGTAGTCAATCAGTGGAGAAGTTGGTGGAAAGATTTGAGGAGCTAGAAATGAGAAGTGGAGAACAGCCCTCCTGTTCCCCATATGTGAACGATCATGATGATCGCCAAGGCAGCCACCAACTCATGCCAAGGGGAAGCCCCAGTCCCACCTGTGCAAGTCAGTGTCAGCGTCCTTACCAGTCCCTAGCCTCTTCAGACACGACAGAAGAACAAGGTGACTGGCAGTCAGGAATGCTTCAACAAATGCTTTAATCCAACGATTTGCAAAACATAGCGCTGGGAGTGCCTTGCTCCCAGTGCGCTAAATACATTTCCTCCCCGCAGCTCCACCCCCCCACACGCAGCAGGCCAGCATCCGGTGTTTATCCTTAAAGGCAGCCGGTTCCCCCTGGCCCGCCGTCCTGTCCCTGCCTGTAGGCATCGCACAGTGGAGCGTCGGGGCCGGTCTCCGTGCAGGTAAGCCTCCGCCTCACCCTGGGCACCCCCCCGGTCCTCACCAGCATTGCCAATCAGCGGCCTTGCTGGTGCCGCACAAGACTGCCAGCCGCTTGGCGACTCCGGAGTCAGCCCAGGAGGCCTCCCAGCTGTCCGGCAGTGCTGCGGTTGTGCTGCGGCTGGTTGCCGGCAGCGCAGCTTTCGGTGGCGTGGCTTTCGGTGGGGTTCCACTCCATGTGGTGCTGCTCTTGTTCCCCCCCTCCCTTGAATGTTGAGCCCACAGGCTTGACAGGCAGCTCCCTCTACCAGGGCTCCACCTGGAAGGCAAGGAGAAACATGTAAGCACTTACTCGCTATTGTGGACTGTTCAGCTGACCCCCCACCCGGCTTACTAGGGCACTGCCGATGGAACCTCCGCAACAATCGAGGGGCATGGACATCCAATTCCCCCACCCAGGACGCCTCTGTGAGAGGATATCCTGTCCACTGCACTAGGTACTGTAATTGTCCCCATCAGAGTCGAGAGTCCAGGAACTCCTGTACCTCGTACTGGTCCCCCTCAACAGGCCCTGGTACCTCTCCCATGGGCCTACGGGAGGAACCCTCCATTGGTTTCAACAGGCTACAGTGAAAGACCGTCTGTACCTTCCCCAAGAACCGGGGTAGCTGTAACCGTACGGTCACCGGGTTGATGACCTGTGTGACCCGGAATGGCCCTAGGTACTTAGGACCTAGCTTTTTACAGGTACACCAGGTCGTCCACCCATAGGGGCTTTTGGGGCCTTCGCTTCCTGTTGGCCTGCGCTTTTGTACTCTCCTCTGCTTTTACCAATACCGTTACGTTAGCCCAGACCACCCCCCGATGTGCGTTATCCAATCTCGGGGCTGGCAGGGCGAGGAAGTTCTCCCCGGTACCTATTTCAACCAGAAGCGGAAGCGTTGGAAGTACTGCACCCAACGGATATGTTTGGGGGACAAGCACCTCGGCGACTGCAACGCCTCGAGATTCTTATGGTCTGTCCAGATCTCAAATGGTTCCTTCGCCCCCTCTAGTAGGTGTCGGCCATGTGGACAATGCCCACCGTATGGCATACACCTCCTTCTCCCAAATGGCCCATGCTCTCTCGGTCTCTGTCAGTTTCCGCGATGTATAGGCACAGGGCTGTAATGTCCCCTGGCTATTCCTTTGTAGTAACACTGCCCCCACCGCGACGTCACTGGCTTCGGCCTGTACCACAAATGGCATGTCGGGATGTGGGTGTAGCAAGACCGGCTCCCTTGCAAACAGTACCTTCTGACATGCCATGGTCCACGCTAGTGGCTGACCGGGCCGTGGCTTCTTCGCAGTTCGTCGTGTGTGGAGCAGGTCTGTTGGGTAGAGCTACAGTCGCAAATAAGGGGATGAACTGCCAATAAAAGTTGGCAAATCCCAGGAAACTCTGTAGTTGACGGCGGGTCCGTGGCGCTTGCCACTCCAGCAAGGACCCTTGACCTTGTTAGGGTCCATTTCCACCCCTGCCCCCGATATCCTGTAGCCCAGGTAGTCCAGCCGGGTTTGGTGGAAGTTGCATTTAGAGAGTTTTACAAACAGGTGTGCTTTCAACAATTTCTCCAGCACCTGTCTCACCAATCGGACGTGTTCCTCCATGGTGGTGGTGTATATTAAGATGTCATCTAGGTAGACTAGCACCCCACGGTACAGGTGTTCGTGCAGCACCTCGTTGATGAGCTGCATAAAAACTGCGGGGGCCCCCTGCAACCCAAACGGCATCACCCGGAACTGGTAGCTACCAAGCGGGCAGTTGAAGGCCATCTTCCACTCATCCCCTCGTTTGACGCGGACCCTGTAATATGCCTCCCGTACGTCCAGCTTGGTGAACACCTTTCCCTTCGCCATATGGGCTAACAGGTCTTTCATTAGTGGCAGGGGGTACATGTTCTCCACACAAACGCCGTTGATGCCATGGACGTCAACACATAACTGCAAGGTGCCATCTTTCTTCTCCTTGAACATCACAGGAGCTGCTATCCGTGAACGGGCTGGCTGGATAAAGCCCCTTTCTAGGTTCCGGTCGATATATCGATGCAGCTCCTCCATCTCCCGGGGCGTCATCACGTACATCCGGGGTTTGGACATTTTGGCACCTGGCACGATGTCGATTGCACAGTCGGTTGGCCAGTGAGGAGGCAGGATGTCGCACTCCTGCTCGCTGAACACCTCAGCAAGGTCGGCATACACAGCTGGGAAAGGGGGGTTCCCCCCTGGCGCTCTCTTGACATGCAGTGGCCACCCTACTCCCTTCCCCACCTCCTTCTTCTGGTTCCTGGTCTGGCGACCGGGGACCGATCCCAATCCATAGTTTTCGATATCCCCCTTCCCACCAAATTGTAGGGCCCCACTTGTCCAACCACGCCAGTCCTAGGATCACGGCCTCGGTCATGAAAGGAATCACGATAAAGCGGAGGACCTCCTAATGGGCCCCCATCTCTAGTCTGACCGGCTCCGTTATAAGGGTAGCTGCCCCCCCCCAGGAAGGATCCATCCACCTGTTCGAATTTAATAGGGTTGGCCAGCTGTCTCTCACTGATCCCGGCCTCAGCCACCACACCCTTACTAATCAGGCATCGGGTACAGCCGGAATCAATCAGGACTCTGTATTCCCCCCAACGGCCTGTCTGCGGACTCAACATGATCGGGATGATGAATGGGCGTATCGGCTCACTCACCATAGGATCTTCCACTGACTCGTCTTCACTATCGTACGCCACCAGCTGGTATCTGGTGGCCACCGTTGCCTCCTCCTGAGGCCACCGTCGGGGGGGTGGTCCCTTCCGATTGATGTGCCGCCCTCAACCTCTCTGGTGCCTTCTTGGGTGTGGGTCCGCTCTTCCCAGGGGTCGATGGGATTCCCCGTGGAACGGGGACAGGACACTCCACTGCCCGATGCCCCGGCTGGTTGCACCAGAAACATTTGAACGACGGCCGAGAAGGAGGCCCGAAGGAACCCGAACCCGGAACCTGGGTCCTGCGTCCTTTGTCCCTTGGTTTCTCCATGCTCCTACGTGGTACCACCAGATCCTCCCCCTTCTTCCAGAACTCCTGCAGCCCTGCATCCAGGTCCACCACCACACGGAACCAATCCTGGAGCCGACTCAGGACACCCCGGAAAACACATGCCTGGCGCAAATCCCAGTCCAGGCCGGTTCAGAACTGGTGAACCAACAGACGTTCTGGCCAGGAGCGTAGCCTACCGCCCCCCCCCGAAGTCCCAAACGTATTCTGTCGCTGGCCAGCCTCGCTGCTTCAGCATCAGGATCTCCGCCTCGGCCCGCTGAACCCAGGAGACGTCCTCAAACCGGGACCGCAAAGCCTCCAAGAACAGACCGGCATTGGCTAGCTCCATAGCGTGATCACTGTAAAGGTCGGCTGCCCATTCCGCTGCTTCAACCTGCAATCCCGCTGTTATTGCTACCACCATAGCCCACTGGGACGGGTAGAAGCGGGCGTACCGGTCTAGATGGTTGATGACCTGGCTGAGGAACATCGCCAATTGGTCCGGGTTTCCGTCAAACGTTGCTGATAGCGGTGGCGGACCCCAAACCATCCCTGGACCCCATGGCCCCCCAGGCACTCCTGGTCCCCATAGAGTATCCCCCATAGGGGAGGATCGTTGGTCCCCGGACCCCACCGCTTGCCGGACCGAGGTCCCAAGTGGCCTAGCCACCGGTCTAATGGGGACTCTGCCTGCGTCCGTTAACGACCTGTCTTCCCACAGAGGCCGTGATTGGTCTGCTGGTCCTCCCAGGTCAGAACCTCCGACCTAGGGAGCCGCCCTGAACCTAGGGTTGGCTAACCAGAATCGGGGCGGGCCTGACCGGGATGGCTGTGTCTCCGTCCGGGACCATGGAGTCGTCTCACGGCCCGCTTCCCATCTTGACCATGAGGGTGGGTCCTGGAACCTGGCCTCACCAAACCTATCCCTCAGGATGTCCATGGTGGTTTGTCTGGGTGCCATGGAGTAGCTCCATTCCCCATCGTCCTTGTCCGTAAGATGCCTTTCCCTCCATTCCATCAGAGGTCCTGCAGCACCCGGTGTGTGTGCATGCCCAGCATCTGGGTTGGTAAGCGCTGAGCTGTGCCACCATGCCCCTGAAGGGCCTGGAGCCCCTGCATCCTGGGCCTCACCGGAGCTGCTGGCCGTGCCTCCCGCACCTTGGGCCTTACCACCGGCTGGACCTCTCCACCTTCTGCTTCAGGCAATGGCCCAGTGGCCTCAGCTGACTCACCTTCCTCAGCCACCGGTGTCGCCTCCTGCGTTCCCTCAGCCATTCCCTGGAGAGCACACAAGGGTAATGGGAAGGGTAACAAAAAGGGTGAGCACTGACTTTTCTATCAGCGTCCTTACTGGTCCCTAGCCTCTTCAGACACGACAGAAGAAGAAGGTGACTGGCAGTCAGGAACGCTTTAACAAATGCTTTAATCCAACGATTTGCAAAACAAAGTCAGCGCTGGGAGTGCCTTGCTCCCAGCGTGCTAAATACATTCCCTCCCCACAGCTCCACCCCCCCCATGCAGCAGGACAGCATCCGGTGTTTATCCTTAAAGGCAGCCGGTTCCCCCTGGCCTGCCGTCCTGTCCCTGCCTGTAGGTGTCGCACAGCGGAGCGTTGGGGCTGGTCTCCATGCAGGTAAGCCTCCGTCTCACCCCAGGCACCCCCCCAGTCCTCGCCAGCGTTGTTGCCAATCGGCGGCCATGCTGGTGCCGCAAGAGACTGCCAGCCGCTTGGTGACTCCGGAGTCAGCCCAGGAGGCCTCCCAGCTGTCCGGCGGTGCTGCGGTCGTGCTGAGGCTGGTTGCCGGCGGCTTGGCTTTTGGCAGTGTGGCTTTCGGCGGTGTTCCGCTCCGTGCGGTGCTGCTATTGTTTCCCCCCCTCCCTTGAATGTTGAGCCCACGGGCTTGACAGGCAGCTTCCCTGTCCTCAAAGCCACCAACCATGGCCTCCAGCCCCGCAGGGAGAGACAGCTCCAGTTGTCGCCCCTCCAAAAGCCCTGATCGCCGCCAAGGTAAGAGCCCAAGCTGTCACCGGGACAGCCAAACCCTGGATCGACGTGCTTACCAGCCACCCAGCCCAGGGCCCATACAGCAATGAGGGATGTCACAGCCTCCCCAGATGGGAAGCCAGCAGTCACTGGCAGTGCAGCAACTGAACTGGGGGTGGCCACAGCCCCCGAATGTGCAGCAGCATATGGCCTTGCAACAACCGCGGGTGATGCAGCCGCCAGGAAGTCTGCAACCACTGGGAGTACAGCAGCAGCAGTGGGGCTGGCCGCCGCCTCTGAACGTGCAGTAACCACTGAGGGCCCCGCAACCGATGGGGATCCAGCAACAACCACCTCCGAGGCCGCAGGGGAGCCTACAACAACTGGAGATACCACAATCGCCCACAGGTCAGCAACAGTGGGGATGGCAGCAGCCCCCGCACAAGCAGCAACCACTGGGAGGCCAACACAGCAGCCGCTGAGACCGTTGCGGGTCGTACAGCAATTGGGGATGCCACAGCCGCCGGCAATGCAGCAACAGCCGTGGGGGTGGCAACAACCCCCGAACGTGCAACAACTGCTGGGAGGCTTGCAGCAACTGGGGATGCAGCAGCCGCCATGGGGGGGCCACCAACTGGTGGGGGTGCAACATCCACAGTGGGGAGGCCAGCAACCACTGATGGCACCACCTCTTAGAGCAACCTTCGATGGGGACCTGGAGAGGCTGATCTTTTTCCTCAACCAGGTGCGCTCTCACTTGAACCGCTGTGCCTATTTCTACCCGAACCCAGCCGCTATGGTCGACGTGGTTGCTTCCAGCTTGGAAGGGGAAGCATCTGAGTGGCTGAACAATCTATATAATGAGCAAGCACCCGAGTTGGAGGACCCCCATATCTTCCTCCTAGGACTGAGAGCAAGGTTCGAGGACCCATCCATTGCCCTCAAAGCGGAGGAGCAAGTCCACAAGATAAAGCAAGCCGGCAGGCCTGCACTAGAATACATACGAGAGTTTTGCAAGATAGCCGGCCAAACAGAGAGGTGGCCCGAGCAATCTCTAGTCCATCACTTGAAGGAGGGACTAGACGGCCACCTCTCCCAGGCTTGTATCTATCGAGCAGTTCCTAATCAGCTGCAGGAATGGTACCAGGCAGCAGTAAGACTGGACATTCAGCTTACCCGCTATAAGAAGCCACCCCCACAAGAAGCTGAGCTGAGGCCAGATCAACTCAAACGACAGCCACCCCCCGAAAGCCTCCAACTGCCGCAGCTACTGACAATCCCAGGCTACCTGCAGGCCCACCGATCAAGTGCTTCAGATGTGGACAACAGGGACATCGAGCAGCAAGTTCCCCAGTCCCTTACCCTCAGCAGCAGAATAGACCGGGACCACCAGCGAGAAAGAAACCAGCCCAGCAGCCGGCGAAAGAGAAATCCAACTGGATCACGCAGGAACCTGTTGCCCAAGTCACGTCCCCCATGCAGAAGAGTGCCGAAACCCAAGCCGGACTTGCCGCTGCTCTACCCTCCTACGACAGCGATGACAAAGGAGAGAACGACCCGATGGTGAGTCGACACATTCCACCTTTTTCACTACCTGCCAAACTCATAATCCCTAAGACGGGGGCACAGGTAGATTTGAAAGTACTAGTCAACTCTGGATGCTCCCAGTGCATTATTAGCTTATCACTTGCCCTGAAAATGGGCATACGAGCAAGGCTGCTCTCCAAACCTGTGAGGTTTGAGCAAGCAGATGGCTCCCTAATGGGAGGAACTTTAGTCACGCAATTGACTGAACCCCTACACTTAGAAATAGGTGAACACTGTGAGTTCATTCAATTCTTGATGGTTCCGAAAATGACTGAGGCTGTGATCCTAGGACTAGCCTGGTTAGACAAATGGAAACCGTTTTTCTGGTGGGAGAAGGGAATGAGGACTGTGAGGTTACCTATAGCAGGGCTTTTCAACCGGTGGTACGTACCACTTGTGGTACATTAATGAGTGGCAGGTGGTATGCAGCCCTGCCTAACCAAGTGTAGTGGGGGAGGGAAAGAGCCAGCACAGGCAAGGACTTACAGTGAGAGAGTCCTCTGGAGCTGCAAAGGCACCAGGCTCACTTCTGGCTCACCCTCCCCCATGAGAAAGGAGGAGGGGGGCGGAGACAGGAGAGGCTATAAAAGGAGGCAGTTTGGGCAGGAGAGGGAGAGAGAGAAAAAGCAGCAGCCTTGGGAGGAGGTGGAGTCAGCTGCACAGAAGAAGAAGAAGGAGGAGGAGGAGGAGGAGGAGGAGTGGGGGGGAGAGGAGATCAAGCAGGCTGGCCATGAGCTGATCTACAACTGCTGTGGCAGCCACCTGTGCTGGCAGGAGATCAAGCAGGCTGGCCATGAGCTGATCAACAACTGCTGTGGCAGCCACCTGTGCTGGCAGCAGCAAACAGGCAAGAAATGCAGCGGGGGAGGGGAATGAAAAAAGGCAGCAATGGCTGGAGGTGAGGCACGGAGGAGGGAAGGAGATGGAGAGTGGAAGGATTCTTACAGTATGTGCTTTTGTGACTTTGAAGTTCTGGGATTTGTGCAATGTGGGCTTTGTGTTCTTAAGGAGTGTTTGGTAATTTCTATTTGGCTGATGTCTGTGTTAGCTTCTATTGCTCTGCTGTTGTTAGCTGTAAGTTTTGCTGCAAGGGATTTTGAAGTATTTTTCTCCTGAATGGATTTTGCCTGTAGCACTCCTTTACTTATGAATGGAGCCATTTGGGGAGGTTGCCTTAGCCGGCAGCCAGTACTTACATTTTTTTTTCTTCCTTAAGTGCCGGCTGCACTCCTTACTTTCCTTTCTAGCCAGGAGCTAATTCTTAAAGGGGAATGTGCCTTTTTAAGCTAGTTCACTCAGCAGCTTGTCATTTCTGTCTCTGGAGGCCTTTCCTTGTTTGATCAATATATGGAAGAGGGAAAATATGGGGGGGGGGGGTTCAAATTCTTCCTTCAGAAGCAGATGGGAATGAGAAAAG
>NW_015388487.1:127206-141972 GCF_001527695.2 Protobothrops mucrosquamatus
TCCAAATATAAATCACATGACCCTGGGCATGCTGCAATGGTCATAAGTGTGAAAAATGGTCATAAGTCATTTCAGTGCAATTGCAACTTTGAACAGGTTTTTTTTTTTGGTCATCAAGTTTTTGACACCTTGCTAGGTGGTACTCGAATATTGCCATATCCTAAAAGTGGTACAATCGGTAAAAAGGTTGAAAAGCCCTGCACTATAGGACCCAAGCCCCCCCTTAACTCGACGAATGTTACAGGAGATCTTAGCCCACCCAATGAGCTAGCGCACATGGCTGCCTTTTCTCAACCAGGTGACCCACTCATCCCCAGCGAATACCGGGACCTAGCGGAGGCGTTTAGTGAGAAAGAATGTGACACTCTGCCTCCCCACCGACCCAATGATTGCTCTATTGAACTGTTACCGGGAGCCAAACTCCCATGACCGAGAATGTATGCTATGTCCCCCCTTGAGATGGAGGAGATGCAACAGTATGTGGACAAAAACCTAGCGAGGGGATTTATCGAATGGGCCAAGTCTGCTATGGGAGACCCGGTGTTATTTAAAGAAAAAAAAGACGGGTAGCTTCGTCTCAGCGTGGATTATAAAGGTCTGAACGCATTGAGCGTGGAAAACAAATACCCCCTCCCCCTCCTGAAGGACTTACTAACCCACCTGGGAAAGGGGAGTGTCTTCACTAAGTTGGACCTGGGAGAGGCATATTACCGAGTGAGGATAAAAGAGGGAGATGAGTGGAAGACTGCTTTTAACTGTCCCCTGGAGAGCTACCAATTTAAAGTCATGCCGTTTGGACTACAGGGGGCTCCAGCTGTCTTCATGCAGCTGATTAATCAGGTACTACATGACCATTTATACAAAGGGGTTTTGGTGTATCTTGATGACATCCTGATATACAGCACGAATATGGCTGACCACGTAAAACTAGTGAGAGAAGTGCTAAAGAAACTGTTGAATGCCAAATTTTATGTTAAACTATCAAAGTTTGAGTTTCACCAGACACGACTAGATTATCTTGGCTACAGAATTTCCAGCGAGGGCATTGAAATGGACATGACCAAAGTGAAAGCCGTAATTGAATGGCAGCCCCCAAAGACTCGCAAACAGCTTCAGAGCTTTCTGGGATTCGCCAACTTCTACCGTCAATTCATTCCCTCCTTTGCTGAAATTGCCCTACCCCTTATGGAATTACTAAAAACAGGCAAAGAGGGAGGAAAGCCGCATCCGGGCCAACCACTAGCATGGACTATGACCTGTCAAACCACTTTTGAGAATTTAAAAAGGCTATTTGCAGTCGAACCAGTTTTAAAGCATCCTTGCCCAGGGAAGCCCTTTTTAATTCAAGCTGATGCCAGCGACGTGGCCGTCGGAGCTGTGCTACTGCAAAAGAACCAGAGTGGGACCCTACAACCCTGCGCCTACACCTCAAAAAAATTCACTGAGTGCGAGAGGAGGTGGGCTGTGTGGGAAAAGGAAGCCTTTGCAATCCGTTGGGCTCTATTAAATTGACGACACTATCTAGAAGGGAGCAGGTGCCTTTCGAGGTATGGACTGATCACAAAAACCTAGAAGCACTAAAAACTCCCCGCAAATTGTCCCCGAAACAAGTATGATGGGCGCAGTACTTTAACTGTTTTAATTTTACCCTAAAGTACATACCGGGAGGAAAAATCTTCTTAGCTGATGCTCTATCCAGACTGTCCCCATACAAAAGCCAGCGTGAAGAGGTTAATGAGGCAATTATCTCCAATCCACAAACTGCTTCTCAACTCATGCCGTGCAGAGTCCCACCTTCAAGAGCCCCTAACCCCAATGACCCTGGGGCAAAGAAAATAAAACAAGAGCTCCTCACCGACCAATGTTTCAAGGACAATCAAACCTCCCTAACATGCAGGGATGGTTTGGCTTACAAGGGGAGAAAGCTATATTTGCCAGAGACCCTCTGCCTTAACGCACTCCGACACGGCCATGTCATAAAACAGGCTGGGCACTTTGGATATTTAAAAACACTACACCTCATCCGCCGTCAATTCTGGTGGCTGGGATTGAAATGGGATGTGGAAAACTATGTCTGGAGTTGTGCTGTATTTGCCACCATGAAAAGAATTCCAGGGAACCCCCCTGGGTTATTGCAACCGGTGGCAGACCCTTCCCAACCATGGGAAGAAATTGCTATGGATTTTATAGTAGATCTACCTGAAAATAGGGGAAATACGGTCATCTGGACTGTGATAGATCTGTTTTCAAAGCAGGCTCACTTCATTGCCTGCAAAGGGCTCCCATCCGCCCAGCGACTAACCAAGATGTTCCTGAAACACATCTACAGACTGCATGGTGCACCTAAATGAATAATCTCTGACGGGGGTGCAGTTCACAGCTAGGTTTTGGAGGAGTTTTCTTAAACTAATTGGCTCATCTCAAGGACTATCATTGGCCTTTCACCCGTCTACCAATGGGGCAACTGAATCTGTGAACTCAATGGTGGAGCAGTATCTCCGATGCTATGTGGATTATCAACAAACGAACTGGACTGACCTCCTCCCTTTCGCAGAGGTGGCTTACAATAACTCTGTTCACAGCAGCACCGGCTTCACGCCTTTTAAAGTGGCCACAGGAAAAGAGTTCAGCCCAATACCCAAATATCCCCAAGCACCCTCCGCTTCCCAGACTCTTGATCAATGGGTGAGGGAGTGGGAGGAAGTCTGGAAAACCACGAAAACTGCTTTGAAAAAGGCTTCCGAGACATACAAAAAACAGGCAGATAAAAAAGGGCTCCTCAAAGAACATTCCAAGTTGGGAAAAAGGTTTATCTGTCAACTAAATATTTACGGCTTAAGTTACCTAGTAAGAAGTTAGGACCAAAGTACTTAGGACCCTTCCCCATTGTAAAGGTCATTAACTCGGTCACGGTGGAATTAAAACTTCCTAGGCTCTTAGGAAAAGGTCACCCTGTTTTCCATTGTAGCCTGTTGAAACCTTTTCGGGGTTCCACCTTAAGACCTCCCCCTAAGAAGGCACCCGGACCCCTCGTAGTGGCAGGACAGACTCACTATGAAGTAAAGCATATTCTTGATTCAAGAATTTTTAAAGGGAAATTGCAGTACTTAGTGCAATGGAAGGGATATCCGTTGTCTGAGGCCACCTGGGTGAAATCTAGTGATGTAAAAGCTGACAGACTCATTAATAGGTTCTATAAGAAACACCCTAACAAACCAAGAGGCAACCCCTAACGTGTGATTTTGTTTACATTACAGGATTTGTCCTTTTTGTAAGGGGGGGCCGGATGTCAACGCTGCTAAATCAGATGTTCTTGCTTTGACAACAGATGGAAATGTAGCCATTTTTCTCTATCGCTTTTAGAGTTCGTTGATGCTGGGAGGGGGAATGTGGATGAGAGTCCAGCAAGTCATAACAATAATAACTCAGCCGTGGGAACCCAAGGTTATTAGGTCCAGAGTTGATAGAGTTTTACATTTAGTTTTACATTTAGGCAGGAAAAATCAAAAGTACAAGTACAGATTAGGCGAGACCTGACTTAAAAACAGCAACTGTGAGAGGGACCTTGGAGTCCTAGTGGACGATCACTTGACTATGAGCCAGCAGTGTGCAGCAGCAGCCAAAAAAGCTAATACAATCCTGGGTTTTATAAACAGAGGCATAGAATCAAGATCACGCGAAGTATTAGTACTGCTTTATAAAACCCTAGTAAGACCACACCTGGAATACTGCAGCCAATTTTGGTCACCATACTACAAAAAAGATGTTGAGACTTTGGAAAAAATTCAGAGAAGAGCAACTAAGATGATCAAAGGCTTGGAGACTAAAACATATGAAGAACGGCTGCAGGACTTGGGTTTGGCTAGTGACTAGTCTAAAGACTGTGGCGGCAGCGGTGCGATGTGCCACGCGGCCTCCTGCCACTAGCAGCCGCAGAAGTAGTGGGCCGGCATCCACATGGGCTCCTGCTGGGTGGGGCTTTTGGTGCCACCGCCGTGAGATGAGGCAGGTGTCACAAACAATATAAGTGATCTCCCAAAAATAAGACCTAACGCCTCTTGGAGGCAAACATAAGAGCGGGTCTTATTTTGGGGGAAACACGGTATATGCTGAGCTGACCTTAGTCAGCTGAGTGATGAATTCATTGGTTAGTTTTAGAGAAGTTCTCTCCCACTTGTATTTTGTTTTCTGCAGTATGAAGATATTAGGGTTTTTTTACAGACTTGTTATAAACAATTCTAAGAGTTCATAAATCAAATACATTTTAATACACTATTAACTTTATGCAACATAATTTATTGTGGCTGTGTTATCAACAAATATTTTGCAGTGATTCTAAGCACAATGAGGGAAGTGTATAAAATGTTTTGCTGCAATTCTGCAACATTTTTCAGATTGTCCTTGCCTTTTTGATCCTATCTTGACCATTAAGCCCTCTCTGTAAAAAGATTATCTGATGAGTGACTTCTGACTTAAGTGCACTTTATGATCAGCAGACCTGGCAGAAAGAGAAACTTCTAGAACATGAGCAGAAGTCATTTGGGTAACTGAGAAGGGGACACATACTGAGGGAGCTTTAACATTTTTTAGTCTTGCAATGTCAGCTTCACTGAAATTGCCAACTCTGTCGTTCTGTGTTCGGCTGGGGGAAAAGAAGGGTGGTCTGTGTGTGTCTATAGATATAACTGTTTGTGTGTATATGTGTATACATGCCCTCCTAAACTGTGTAGTATTTGCAAGCAGATCCTAGGACTCCTGTCATAAAACTGAATAAAATTATCATCTTAAAATGGAAATGGTCTACAAAAGGGAGTAGCCAAATGTCCTTCAGGTAAACTAATGCAGGGCTTTTCAACCTTTTCACCGATTGTACCACTTTTAAGATATGGCAGTATTCGAGTACCACCTAGCAAGGTGTCAAAAA
The DNA here is from genome assembly GCF_001527695.2 of Protobothrops mucrosquamatus. Lineage (NCBI taxonomy): Eukaryota > Metazoa > Chordata > Lepidosauria > Squamata > Viperidae > Protobothrops > Protobothrops mucrosquamatus. The sequence goes on from NW_015388487.1 coordinate 132,131, forward strand.
CTTGATGAACAACCCCCCCCTGTTCAAAGTTGCAATTGCACTGAAATGACTTATGACCATTTTTCACACTTATGACCATTGCAGCATGCCCAGGGTCATGTGATTTATATTTGGATGCTTGGCAACTGATTCATATTTATGATGGTCACAGTGTCCCAGGGTCATGTGATCCCCTTTTGCAACCTTTTGACAAGCAAAGTCAATGGCAGGGCTACTGGTGGCCAAGTGCTAAATCACATGACCCTGGGCATGCTGCAATGGTCATAAGTGTGAAAAATGGTCATAAGTCATTTCAGTGCAATTGCAACTTTGAACAGGTTTTTTTTTTTTGGTCATCAAGTTTTTGACACCTTGCTAGGTGGTACTCGAATATTGCCATATCCTAAAAGTGGTACAATCGGTAAAAAGGTTGAAAAGTCCTGCTCTAGAGCTCCTCCATGGTGGGTGAGGCCAAACCCACATTTAAAGTGTAGAAATGGTGCCTTAAGCATTAATCAGTATTTATACCACCTTTTGAAACCCCTTCCCCCAATGGCTTCTGGTACTATCCAACTTTGGTTCTGTTTAAAATTACAACAGCGCTGAACAAGGGAGACTTGTGGTTGTTGCAGCATCCCAGTGGTCACATGATTGTACTTGGCTTGTGATTAGGACATAGTTAGCTGCAGTCATTTGCAATCTTCCCTGCTGGCTTCCCACAAGCAACATCAATGGGGAAGCTGGCAAGGAAGGTTGCAAGTTGCTTCTGTAAGTTGGTCCCACCGCTTTCTCTTCCGAGGCACCCCACTACAGAGTACGAGATCCTACCCCCTACTCACCCTTGTTTCCCAGCGCGCATGGGCAGTCCTTGCTGGCCCTCCCACTGCTCTCGCTGGCCTGCCCATGCTCCCCAGCACCTGTCTGCAGCACCCCCCCCACCCTCCATGACTCCCCTGCACTCCTTACCTGGGACTCCCACCTCTTCCCGCTTAACAACCCAAATGGTCCTGGGATTATGAAGAAAATGGGGACTGCTAGGATTGCTGTCACTAAGTGATGCGGTCACATGATGTAATGCTTCACAACCACATTGCTTAGCAATGGCAATCCCAGTTCCAAATGCCATTGTAACCTACAATTTACCTATATCCTATTTCCAGTAATGTTTCGAGCAATACTGTATGCATTTCTCTATAGTCACTTGGTTGAGTTGGGTGGCTATAGAAACTGAATGACTTAATAAATAAATAAATTTCACTACATCAGTTGTGTGAAGATAACCAGGTAGAGCAAAGCAAATGGGATTTTATTGTTCAATATATTATTTAAGCACACTTATAGTTTAATTGTCTAGATTTCTTTTAGGAATAAATCCAGACTGATTAGGGAACACTGAATTAATTTCAGACCTGTATAGCTTATAGGTTGATAAAGTGGTGTGAACATGTTTCCATCTTGATTTAACAGTGTAATAGCCTTATATGTTGACGTCCTGTGGGGATTCTTACTTGGTTTATGAATAACAAAAAGAGCCCCAAACTTATTTCCACAAGGTAGGGAAGTTTTGAATCTTTATATACATTTTTATATAAGTAATATTTATTTGGTATTCATTTTTTAAACCTTTAAACAGTTCAAAGCCATGCATTTTACAATTTTAAAAATGTGCTATTTCAGCTTCTCTTACTTTACTGGTGGTGGTGGTGCTGGCCAAGTGCCTGGAGGCTGTAAGGGTCAGGATGGGGAAGAATCAGCTTCGACTTAACCTTGGCAAGATAGTAGCTATGGGTTTTTGGCCCCGCAGGGTTCGGTGACTTTTCATCTTTGACTCTGGACAAGGTTGCACTCCCCTGGACTGAGCTGGTGTGCAATTTGGGGGTCCTCCTGGAATCATGGCTCCTGCTTAAAGGAGCAGGTGGCAGCCATGGCGGGGGGGGGGGCTTTCCACTGATTAGTTTGGTGCGTCAATTGAGCCCTTTCCTGGACTGGGAGGCCTTGCTCATGGTCACTCATGCTTTGGTCACCTCCCATCTGGATTACAGCCTAAAGTCTCTATGTAGCCACAAGAGGACTAAGTGCAATCCCTCTTGAATTCCGTTGACCCTTATCTAACACCAATATAGTGCTAACTGTTAGTTGAATAGATTCCTGTGCATAGGCATGAGGAACAAATCGGTTTAACTGGAACTTAATATCTGGCCCTGGTGCTGGTCTTTTGTGCCTGACAACTGGTCCAGAATGGAGCAACACACATAGTAATGGGGGCCCCTAGGTTTGCCCATGTAACTCCTCTGTTGCGTGAGCTGTACTGGCTTCCAGTTTCTTTCTGGGTGCAACTCAAGGTGCTGGTCATCACATTTAAAGCCCGATATGGCACAGGACCAGGCTATCTGCAGAACTGCCTTTCCCTAAGGACGTCCACCCATCCTACTAGGTCAGATAGGCACGCTCCTAGTCCCTAGGGCCGTGGTGGCGAGCCTATGGCATGCGTGCCACAGGCGGCACACAGAGCCGTCTCTGTTGGCACGTGCGCCATTGCTGGGCCAAGCTGCTCCCTCCTCCTCTCCATGCATGCGCAGCTCTCTGCGCATGCGCAGTCTGGGAATAGGCGAGGGGCTATAACAGGAGCAACTTTTGGTGGGAGCAGCATTTGCTGCAGATAGCGAGCGAGCAAGAATGAGTCAGAGCGGACAGCGAGCGAGCACGAGCCAACAGCGGTAAGTTTCAGTGGCTGGCCATGCAGGGAAGGAGGAGGACAAGGGGCAGCGGGGGCAGCAATGGCGGCAGTGGCAAAAGCCGCGGAGAGCGGGGGGCGGCCTACCAGCTTAAGCTGCCTTGCCTCGGCCTCCTTCGGCGACGGCAGCAGCAGCAGTAATGGCTGCAGAAGGCGGGGAAGCTGCCTTGCCTCGGGCTCGTGCGCAGCAGCAGCGGTAATGGGGGCGGGCACCCTGCTTGCTTAAGCTGCCTTGCCTCGGCCGGCTGCCCAGCCTCATGGGGCGGTGGCAATGGTGTGGGGGGGAGCGGCCTGGTGTCTGAAGCTGCCTCAGCTGGCCGCTGGCCTCAGCAGGCCCCAACGAGGCAGCATTCACACTCACCGGCTGCCCAGCCTTGTAGGGCAGTGGCAATGGTGGGGGGTGGTGGCCTGGTGTCTGAAGCTGCCTCAGCTGGCCGCTGGCCTCAGCAGGCCCCAACGAGGCAGCATTCACACTCACCGGCTGCCCAGCCTCGTCGGGCGGTGGCAATGGTGGGGGGTGGTGGCCTGGTGTCTGAAGCTGCCTCAGCTGGCTACTGGCCTCAGCAGGCCCCAACGAGGCAGCATTCACACTCACCGGCTGCCCAGCCTCGTGGCAGCAGCAAAGGGTGGGTGTGCACCAGAGTGTGAAAAATGGTGTTAAGTCACTTTTTTAAGTGCCGTTGTCACTTCAAACAGTCACTAAATGAACTGTTGTAAAGTGAGGACTACTGTACTTTATCACTTTTTTCCTTTGGGGGGGTCATCAAGTTTACATCAAGTTTTTGACACCTTGCTAGGTGACTGGAAAAGCCCTGTTAATCCTTTCTTCTAACATAGTTTTAAATGTCTCTAGAATTTTTGGAAGATTATTTTCTTCCAAGTATTGAGCAGTTCTCTCTCTTGAAGTTTCCTCTTTGTCGTACAGTTTCTTGTAATATTCCTTAATTATCTTTTTTATTTCTTCATTTTTAAATTGTAAACAGCCTTTCCCATCTACTAAGTTATGTATCATTTTCTTCTCTTTCTGTTTTTTAATTTTATAAGCTAACCATCTTCCTGGTTTGTTGGCATTCTCAAAAAAATTCTGTTTTGCTCTCTTTATCTGTTCTGCCACTTTTTCTGAATCCAATAGGTTTAATTTATGTTTTATTATGTCCACTTCTCTTTTCAAAGACTTTTTCTATGGATTGTTTTGTAGTTCTGATTCTAACTTTCCAAATTTTCCTTTTAATAGCACATATTGCTGTCTTCTCTGTTTGTTTTTCTTTGCCATATATGTTATAGCTATGCCTCTAAAGTATGCTTTGGCTGTATCCCATACATTTGGTAATGTTGTATCTTCTTTTTTATTTTCTTTAAAGAAAAATTCCATTTCTTTTTTCGCTAGCTCTATAAATTCTCTTTCTTTTAGTATAGATTGATTTAAAGTCCATCTTTGTCTTTTTTGTATTCCTTTCCATATCACTTTCAGAGGGTTATGGTCTGCCCATGTGCCCATTTCTATCTCAATTTCCTGTATATTCATCCTCAATTCAGACGTCATCCAAATCATATCAATTCTTGACCAGGATTTTTGGCTGTTTGAGTAAAAAGTATATTGTAATTTTTGTGGGTTGATTTCCCTCCAGATATCTTGTATTCCAATTTCCTCTGCCATATCAAAGAATGTCCTGGGTAATCATCATCTTCCAGTTTTTCCTGTTTTATTTCTTTTATAATCAATTATTCCATCTACTATCACATTAAAATCTCCTACTAGACAAATATTTTGGTACTCCATTTCTATTATCTTTCTGTGTAGGCTTTGATAAAATTCTTCTTGATTGTTATTTGGTGCGTAAATTGCCACTAACAATGTTTGCTTTTGATGTAGATATATTTCTACCATTACAATTCTTCCTTCTTTGTCTGAATATATCAATTTAGAATCTATTGTCTCTTTAATGTATAAAGCAACCCCTCTTTTTTTCTGATGTGCTGATGTGTAATAAAGTTTCCCAATTTTTGAATATTCCAATAATTTATGGTGCTGCTCTTTTATATGTGTCTCTTGCAAACAAATTATGTCTATGTTCAATTTCTGTAATTTCCTAAAAAAAATTGTTTCTTTTTGATGGGGAGTTTAGTCCATTTACATTCACTGAAAAAAATCCATTTTCTTTCTCCATTTCCATTTCCATTATTTATATTTAGGTCTAATCAATCTCATAATCCTCTGTTCTCTGGCAGTTCCTTCACCTTCACCCTCTTGTTCCTCTTTCACTTTCTGTTCTCCTGTTTGTGCAGTTGCTCCTTGAGTCGTCTCTTCCATTTGCTTCTGCTCCTTACTCTCCCCTTGTCGTTGTTGCACTCCTTCATCCAAAATTGTTCTATTCCTTTCTTCAAAATCCTCTGCTTTCCAGATTGAATCCAGTCGATATCTTGTATTATTCCAATTTATTAAAATGCCTTCCGGCATTAGCCATCTGAAGTTTATACCTTTGGCAATCAGCTTTGTAGTTAAGAAGTGGTAGTGTCTTCGAGTATCTCTTACTCTCTTGGGTATCTGCTTTAAAACCACGATTTCTTTATTTTTATATTGTAATGGCTCATCTCTCACTTTTCTCAGTACTTCATCCCTTGTTGTTTTCTTTATAAACCTTACATGTACTTCTCTTGGTAGACTATTTTTCCTTGCATAGCTTGAGTTCATGTGAAATATTTCATCAATCTCCATTTTGATCTTCGCTCTATCTGCCTTCAGAGCCTCTGCCAGAAGGTCAATGATCACGACTGCTATATGTTCTTCTCTATCCTCAGGGATATTTTGAAATCTCAAGTAGTGTTCTGCTTTCTCCATCTCTAGTGTCTTGACTGCCCCCTGTAGGCCTTGATTTGCTTGTTCTAATTTTTCATTTTCTTGTAATAACATTTCCATCTTTTTATCAATATCCTCTGATTTCTCTTCCATTTTCTGAATTCTTTGTTCATTTTTAATAATCATTTGGTTTGTGGAATGGCGTGGGACCCACAGGTTTTGCAAAGTTAAGTGAGGAAGTTGGTTACAGCTTATTAGGAAAGATAAAATAGACAACCAAGAATGCTTTACTGACCATTCTTCGTCCAGATTTTATATCAGTTGCATCTGCTAATACAGGCGTTCTGCTTCAGATTTCTCTGCTATTTTCAGTATCTGGTAAAATGAATGAGTACTTTTCCAACAACCTGTAAAATCCAAGACACTGCTTTCATTGTTTAATTCCCCCCTCCTAGATTGTTGATTCAGGGAATATCCATTTCTTTTGTGTTAACTAATAGTGTTAGTTATTTAGGGATAGATTTGTATTGGTTGCTTCATTTTTTTTAAATTTTGTGTTTTTGTAGACTCCAAGTCTTGTACACCCACCCAAAAATGACTACAGCCAAAAAATCAAAAACAGATAGTGGAAGATCATTCCAAGAGGCCTGTACACAGTCATTTGCAGTGATTGAATGCAGTGGGAAAGCATTATGTGGTCTATGCAACGAAAGGGTTGTGTGTCACACATCAAGTGTCAGACGGCACTTTGAAACCAACCACAAAAATGTTGCCCAACTTGGTGATACTGAAAGAAAAGAGTTTCTTGAAGGGAAATTGAGGAGCTATCATTCCCAGCATCTTAGTTTTTCCAACTATCTTTCCAGAACAAATCATGTGACAGCTGCCAGTTTTAAAATTTCACTGTGCATAGCACAGTCCTTCAGGCAAGCTGGTTCTTTTCCAACACGCAAACGCTCAGAAGGCGCTCCAACTCCCAGTGCCACAGGGTCCGAGGAAAATTCCAGCAAGTTTACAAACCAGGATCAGGAGTTCCAAATAGAAGTGGCTGACCAGCAGGGAGACAAATAGTTGTCTGCCACACCTATTCGTCTCCGCCCCTGCCTTTTATCCACAGCTGAGGGTGGGGCTCTGTTAGCAGCGATGACTCTTCCGCCCCGAAGACCGGCCCAGCGCCTCTCGCTGTTCTCCTCTTCTCAGCCTACAACACGCCCGCGCATCAATCCCTGGCCCCATGTGATCCTCCTCTCCCGAATCACTTAAGGCATGGAGGTCTCAGCCTTTCCATCTGGGGGCCGGCGGACAGCCCAGGCTCCTCCTCTGTACCTGGCTGCGACAGCTCCATTCCTTTGTCCCCATCAGAGCTTTCAGATGGCCCTGACGCTGGGCCGACGCCCACTCCTGTGCTTCCTCCTCTGAGTCCGCTGAGGAGTCCTCCGGCGGCCAACAGGCCACAACATTAACCCACATTTTTCTATCTTATCAAGTAGTAGGTTGTGGTCTACTTTATCAAATGCCTTACTGAAGTCCAAGTAAATTATATCCACAGCATGTCTCTGGTCCACTATTTTTGTCACCTGGTCAAAGAATGCAATAAGATTTGTCTGGCATGATCTGTTTTTGACAAACCCATGTTGGCTTTTGGTAATGACTTTGTTTGCCTGTAGGTGTTTGCTGATTCGTTGCTTATCTTTTCCAGAATCTTCCCAGGTATTGAGGTCAGGCTGATAGGTCTGTAATTTCCTGGATCCATTTTTTCCTTTTTTGAAGATGGGAACTACATCAGCTCATTTCCAGTCCTGTGGTAGTTCCCCAGTGCTCCAGGATCTTTGAAAGATATAGTTCAGTGGTTCTGAGATCACATCTGCCAGTTCCTTGAGAACCTTGGGGTGTAATCCATCTGGTCCTGGTGATTTGAACTCGTCTAGGGTGGACAGGTGCTCACTTACCATTTTCTTGCCAATTTGTGTTTCTAATCTGTTTTTTACGGTACTGTTTTTGATAGGTTGGACTGTTTTTTCCTTTGTGTAAAGACGGATGGAAAAAACAAGTTAAGTAGTTCTGCTTTTTCCCTGTTGCTTGTCACCTTTTTGCCACTTTCTTCCTCTAATGGACCAATCATTTCCTTAACTTTTTTTCTTGTTTTTTACATGTTGAAAGAAGCTTTTTGGGGGGTTATTTTTGACTTTTGTCTTAAGCCTTAGTTCATTTTGAGCCTTAGCTTTCCTCATTGTTGTGCTCTATTTCTGTAGAGATGTAGTTATTTCTTATATATAGTGCAACTCCACCTCCTCTTTTATTTGGTCTGTTTCTTTTAAATAATTTTAATCCCTCTAGCTGTATGTTCCATTTGTGGGTTTCATCCCACCAAGTTTCCGTAATGACAACAATATCATATCTGCCCTCATTTACCTGAATTTCTAATTCACCCTGTTTATTGCTCATACTCTGTGCATTGGTGTATAGACATTTGAGTCCTTTATGACTGACCCTGTGTTTACTTTCTACATAACCTGTAGAATAGAATAGAATAGAATAGAATAGAATAGAATAGAATAGAATAGAATAGAATAGAATAGAATCATAACTTTATTGTCACTTTGAATGTACACTAATCGGCATACATTAAAATGAAATGTCATTGCATTCAGCTCTCAAAGGGTCACCACCTCCGATATACACTACATAAATATGACAAAAAGTAAATAAATAGAGAATTATACATATACCCACATATATTATATGACACAGAGAAACAATAGTCTAGTTCGGGTTATGTATACATGTGCATGGCGAGAAAAATGAATCTTGCGAGTTTACCAGGTGGATGGTATAGGGAACAAAGCTATTACATAATTGGATAGTCCTGCTAGAAATACTTCAAAACCTCCTCCCAGAGGGGAGCAACAGAAACAGACTGTAAAGTGGATGTGTGGGGTCTCTAACAATGCTTTGAGCTCTAAGCACATAGCATTTATAAGCAGCATCCTGAATACCAGGGAGCGAGCTTCCTATGATCTTCTCAGCTGTCCTTACCGTTCTCTGTATGGACTGTCTATCTGAGGCACTGCTACCACCAAACCAGACAGTGATGCAGTTTGTTAAAATGCTTTCAATCGTGCCTCTGTAAAAAGTGGCCAGGACTGGGACACTAAAAGATACAGATCGGACTCCATCTTTAAGGCAACAGAATTTTTTGACAGACATATAACCTTTTTTGAAGAAAAGAGTTCAGAATCTCAAGCAGATAGTGAATTCAGAAAACAGGAAGAGTCAACAAGAGAAGAGGGGGCTATACAAAGAGAAGAAGAAGAAATAGAAAATAGAGACCAAGAAGGAGGGGCAATGGCAAGAGAACAGAGACAGGCAAGAACTACTAGGAGAATAAAACCTAAATATAAGTAAAGAAGATGGAGAAGGAAAATGGAATTCTCTCAATGAATATAGATGGGCTGAACTCCCCCTCAAAAAGGAAAATATTTTCACACGACTACAAAAACTAAAAATGGATATAATTTGCCTTCAAGAAACACACATAAAAAGACAACATTAGAAAGTTTTGGAATGCCCAAAGATTGGGAAACTTTACTTCTCATCAGCACAACAAAAGAAAAGAGGAGTAGCCTTATATATTAAGGAGACAATGGACTCTAAACAGGTCTATTCAGATGAAGGAAGAATCTTAATGGTGGAAATAAAGATAAACCAAAACCAGATATTGATGGTAGCAATAATATATGCACCAAATAACAAACAAGAGGAATTCTACCAAAAACTACATAAGAAAATATTGGAAACAGAACATCAAAATATTTGCTTAGTAGGAGACTTTAATGCAATTGTAGATGGAAAACTAGACTATAGAAGCAGTAAAATAGGGAAAAGAGGAAGAAAGATACAACCGTCCTAAGGCATTTTTTAAAATGACAGAAGAAATTTGCATACAGGATATGTGGAGAGAAACGAACCCAAAAAAATCCCAGTATACTTTTTACTCGAATAGGCATAAATCATGGTCTAGAATTGACATGATATGGATGTCTCCTGAACTAAGAACAAATATACATGAGATTGAGATAGAAACTAATATATGGGCTGATCACAATCCAATAAAGTTGTCCTGGTTTAAGTTTAAGTTTAAGTTTAAGTTTATTTGAATTTCTACCCCGCCCTTCTCCAAACGGACTCAGGGCGGCTTACAGCCATTTAAAACAAGTACGTAATACAAAAATACTAAATTTAAAATGTAATTAAAATAGAATATTAATTATTGGCCTTTTCTTGTTAAAATTATTTTAAAACCAAATTAAGATAACCCTTAGGCCAGTCCTG
>NW_015388487.1:143642-149013 GCF_001527695.2 Protobothrops mucrosquamatus
AGGGAGCCAGTTGAGATCTGTGCCGGGTCAGAGGCCGCAAAGGCACGACTCGGTCCAGTGCTGCGGCAGCGGCCACATCCCAGGCCGCCGCCAGATTTTCAGCCGAGTCGTGAACTAGATCCTCCGGATATGGCCCAAGCTCCGTCAGGAACCTCTCTGGGTCCATCAGGCGCCTGGGGCGGAACCATCTGTGCGGTTCTGACTCCCTGCGGCGGGGGGAGCGGTCCGGAAGTCCATCCTAAGGAGTGAATGATCTGACCATGACAGGGGCTCTATAACTACCTCCCCCATTTCCAGATCATTCTGCCACTGGCCAGAGACAAAAATTAGATCCAGTGTGTGTCCTCCCGTGTGAGTGGGGGCATAAACTAATTGGGTCAAGTCCAAGGCCATCATGGAAGCCAAGAACTCCCGAACTGCCGCCGACGTTTCGCCTGTCGATGGCAGATTGAAGTCCCCCATGACTATAAGTCTGGGGGTCTCAACTGCCACCCCGGCTATTACGTCAGCCAGCTCAGGCAGGGCCGTTGATACATAGCAGGGAGCCAGGTATATAATCAACAGGCCCACTTGTACCCCTTGCCCCCACTTCACGAGGGACTCTCCACCGTCTATCTGAGGCACAGTGGTCTCCCTCGGACATAGGCTCTCCCTTATAATGACCGCTACCCCACCGCCCCTACCCCGGGTCCTTGGCTGATGGAATACCTGGAAACCCGGTGGGCAAATATCAACGAGGGGCACTCCCCCTTCCACGCCCAGCCAGGTCTCGGTGATACCTGCCAGGTCCGCACCCCCCTCTTGAATAAGATCTTGGATGAGGGGGGCCTTATTTACCACGGACCTGGCGTTGCATAACATCAGCCGGTGATCCCGGGCCCGAGGATCTAAGATCCCTGGAGGCAGAGTAGAGCCCTGAGGACCGGAGCATCCACAAGCTTGTAAACAGCGTGTGCGTGCTCCCCAAACCCGATATGGTCCTCTGCTCCCGCCGTATCTGCCCCTCCCACTGACCGTACTGATCACACCACCCTCCCTTGACCCCCCAACCTCCTCCCTCACCGTTCTGATGCCGCGTCCCTCAGACAGGTCTGGCCTTGGCCTCAGAGAGGCCAAGGTGAGGAGTAAAGAAAAAACTAAGATGGACACTGAATCGATCCTTACTAAAAGAGAAAGAATTTATACAAGTAGCAGTAAAGGAAATGGAATTCTTCTGCAAAGAAAATAAGAAAGAAGAGACATCACTTCAAAATGTGTGGGACACGGCCAAAGCATATTTTATAGTATATTGTCTTGATTATATTTATGAATTTCTCTTCAAAGTCCATACTGTGATGGGAGTTAGTTAGACATACAATATCGTAACAAGAGCTGATAAAGCATGGCGGGATAACGAACTGGGCAGGAAGGCAGCATTTCAAACTAATTGGAGAATGTGATTTATGACTGTTAGTTGTAGGAGGGAATTGTGCTTTGATCTATGTGCTGAAGGGAGGGGAAGTCAGATTTTGGCTTCAACTATGTATGTACCAAAGCTATGCTGCTCAATTAAAGATTCTTTAAGGTAAACAATGCCTCAAAGTTCTTTGAAGAGTTTCATCTTTCGGAACTATGACATTAAGCCAAAATCTACAAACTTTCCAAACTTTCTAGGGGTCCTGAGCCCCAGTCGCTGTCCCCAGACTTGACGGTAGCTGACAAAGATTTGGGAGAAGATTTCATCATGGAGAAAAAAAAATTGCTTGAAGCCAGCAACCCGGCAGCAGCTGCTACCCCAGGGGGGAAGCGGCAGCAAACAAGCCAGGGGAGGAAGAGCTTTTGCAGGACTCCCAGCTGGAGGCAAAACCCAAGCAGCTGGGAGAGTGAATCTGGTCCTCACATTGGGCCCAGCCCAACGGAGACTCCAGACACCTCGAGACTGCCTTGCCACCCACAAGGGCTTCAAAAGCAGACCGGTGGAAAGCTACCAGGACGTCTGCCACTGAGGACTTGGGTGAGTGGGAATGCCTGTCTGCAGCTTGTAGCCAGCCAGTGGAGAGCTTTGAAGGGCTAGGACAGAGAAGCAGAAATCAACTCCTGCCGAGAGAAGCCTCCAGCCCCTCCTTTGCAGATCAGACAGCCTTCTAGCCCCTGAAATCCCCTGCCAGGGCCTCCAGCCCCACAGAGAGAGAGAACCCCAGTCTGAGGCCCCTGCAGCAGTGGGGAGTTTGGCAGCCCCCGCAGGTGGATGGTCAGTGACCTCTGAGCTTGCAGCAGCTAATAGAGGCCTTGCAACAGCTTGGGGTGGTGCAGAAGCCAGGAGATCAGCAGCTGGTGGGAGGACGACCGCAGCAAGGAGGCTGGTCACCGCCTCCTAATGTACAGCAACCACTGAGGGGCCTGCAGATGATGGAGTTCCAACAACAACCCCCTCCAAGGCCGCAGGGGGCCTTACAGCAGTTGAGGATGCCACAGCTCCCAGCAGACCAACAGCAGGGGGAATGGCAACAGACTCCAAACGTGCCACCCCTGGGAATGCAGCAGCAGCCAGGGTGGGGCCCCCAGCAGCGACTGGGGGTGCAACAGCAATGCCGGCTTTGTGTTCTTAAGGAGTGTTTGGCAATTTCTATTTGGCTGATGTCTCGTGTTAGCTTCTATTGCTCTACTGTTGTTAGCTGTAAGTTTTGCTGCAAGGGATTTTGAAGTATTTTTCTCCTGAATGGATTTTGCCTGTAGCATTCCTTTACTTATGAATGGAGCCATTTGGGGAGGCTGCCTTAGCCAGCAGCCAGTACTTACATTTTTTTTTCTTCCTTAAGTGCCAGCTGCGCTCCTTACTTTCCTTTCTAGCCAGTAGCTAATTCTTAAAGGGGAATGTGCCTTTTTAAGCTAGTTCACTCAGCAGCTTGTCTTTTCTGTCTCTGGAGGCCTTTCCTTGTTTGATCAATATATGGAAGAGGGAAAATATGGGGGGGGGGTTTCAAATTCTTCCTTCAGAAGGAGATGGGAATGAGAAGAAGGGAGGGAGGAAAGAAAGTCCCGCCTTAGCACTTGGCCACCAGCAGCTCTGCCATTGACTTTGCTTGTCAAAAGGTTGCAGAAGGGGATCACACGACCCTGGAACACTGTGACCATTATAAATATGAATCAGTTGCCAAGCATCCAAATATAAATCACATGACCCTGGGTGTTCTGTTTCAGGAAAAGAGGCATTGAGACGAAGCAATGAGTTCCATCAGTTCTCCTTTATTGCAACACCAACAGAACAGGTTTTAAAATGGTGCAGCCCCCTTTTATAGCCCCCCTGCACAATACCTTGCTGGCCAATCATTGCAAAGGCTGGGAGCAGCCTTTCTTGTCCTGGGCATCCACATGGTCTACCCGGGCCAATCGCTGCAGCCTGTGCCTGCTGGCCCAGAATACCTTGCTGGCCAATCATTGCAAAGGCTGGGAGCAGCCTTTCTTGTCCGGGGCATCCACATGGTCTGCCCAGGCCAATCGCTGCAGCCTGTGCCTGCTGGGCCAGGACATAACACTGGGCATGCTGCAATGGTCATAAGTGTGAAGAATGGTCATAAGTCATTTCAGTGCAATTGCAACTTTGAACAGGTTATTTTTTTTTGGTCATCAAGTTTTTGACACCTTGCTAGGTGGTACTCGAAATGGCAGGATTAAAAATAAATAAAGAAAAACTAAGGTAATAGTTAAGAATCTCACAGATAAACAGAAAAAGCAAATGCTAGAGAAAACAGAGGTACAGATAGTGAAAAAAGTTAAATATTTAGGTATATATCTTTTGGCCAAATGTTCGTCAATAAAAGAAGATAACTATACAAAAATATTGAAACAAATAAAGCTGGACTTGGAAAGATGGAAGAATCTGCAATTGTCAATATTAGGAAGAATTGCTACAGTAAAAATGAATGTACTGCCGAAGATTTTATTTTTATTTCAAACAATTCTGATAAAACCTGAGAAAAAATTCTTTCAAGATTTAAACTCATTAATTTTGAACTTTGTTTGGCAGGGGAAGAAAGCTAGAATTAAGATGAAAACATTACAAGACGGTAAGGAAAATGGAGGATTTGGATTGCCAGAATGGGTGTTGTATTATCAAGCATCTGTCTTAACATGGGTGAAAGAATGGATAATGCTTAGAAACAAAAGGTTGTTATATTTAGAGGGACATGATTTACAATTGGGATGGCACACTTTCTTATGGTATGGAAAAAACAGAGCTCATAAGTATTTCCAAAACCACTTTATAAGAAATGCCTTGTTAATAGTATGGGAAAAAATTAAAGCTAAAATATACTTAAAAATTCCAGGGTGGCTATCAACGATGGAGGCATTTGTACATCCGAACTTGGTAGATTTTGAAAAAATATGGGCATATAGAGATATTCTAAATATTAATGGGAATTTAAAATCTAAGCAAGAACTGGAAAATCAGGGGATCAACCTGTCGTGGTGGGCACATTTACAGATGCAAAATAGATATGAAAAAGACATGAAAATGTATGGATTCTACAAAGATCAAACTGTATTTGATAAGATTTTGTTGATCTCAGATGAGAAATTAATTAAGAAAATGTATAATTTTTTGTTAATTTTGGAAATGGAAAGTGAACAAGTTAAAGAAACAATGATAAGATGGGCGAAAAACTTTGGCTACAATATAGAACTAGAAAAGTGGCAAAAGCTATGGGAGAGAAATTACAAATTAACAATGTCAACTTCATATAAAGAAAACTTATATAAAATGTTTTATAGATGGCACTTGCCACCAGCAAGATTAGCAAAAATGTTTAAAAATATGTCAAATAGATGCTGGAAATGTAAGCACAACTCAGGCACGTACTATCACATTTCGTGGACATGTGGCAAAGCAAAGGCTTATTGGAAAAAGATACATGCGTGGTCAGAAAAAATATTAGGTGAACATGTTGATTTTAAACCTGAACTTTTCTTACTAGGTATAATGCCTGAAAAGATTAATAAGCAAAGTCTATATTTGATTTTACACGTCACTACAGCAGCGAGAATAATCTTTGCGCAATATTGGAAGAATGAAGGACTACCATCAGAGGAAGAAATAATCAGAAAAATATTGGAATGCGCAGAGATGGACAGATTAACTATGAGATTGAAAGATAAAGAAGAGGGGGGAGGAGTGATCGTCTCGGCGGCACGACGTATTCCTTGGGGGCTCCCTAGGAATCGTTGCTTTTCAGCTGTTTGGGGAGGTCTGCCTAGTCCTAGACAGACCAGAGCTGTTCTGTAGGGACAGTGAAGAAGGGAAGGATAGTTTGGCAGCACAGGAGGGATCGCAATCTCCTGGAGAGCCGAACGGAAGCTTCCCAGACCAGCAGCTGTCAGACAGCCATTGTGA
>NW_015388488.1:0-50956 GCF_001527695.2 Protobothrops mucrosquamatus
AGTTCATATATTCACAATACCCCTCTGAATTCTATTGGGCTTAATACTTCTACTGGTTTTCAAAGCCAAATTTTATCACCTCAAAAGGAAGTAACAATTCATTCATCAGAACTGGCCTTTCTTCTCCTATAGCGTTGCAATGTATTTTTAAAAGCATTGTCACAAAATTAGAGAAGTATTGTTTGAATGGTCCGCTTCCCAGACCCTTTGTCTTCTTCTAAAACAACATTAATCATGTGTAGTCTGCATGGAAATGGGATTATCGTGATCCAGCCTGAAAGCTGATTATATAGCTTATTTTTAAACATTTCCAGGAATGGGGGATTCCACAGTGTCCTTTTGATGACTCAGTAGCTGTTGGGCAGTAATGAAGTTCATAGTATATTGTGTAGCCATTTGTTCTATATTAAACTAATGAGTTGATGTTTTTAAAATTCTGAAAAAAAAAGTTGGATATAGTTCCACGTTGAATAACATAAAAACCCAAATGAGCAAATCAAAATAATTTGCACCACGACTGGTTAATTACTGAGACCAAGAAATCATTGGTTGTTAAACAAAAGGCAGATGGTATGGATAAAAAAGTGATTATTGGTGTGACTGAAGAGGGAAGCTATAGCAACACAGATTAGGCTAGATGATTTCCTGTTGGCATTCACTTGTCTCTGGGATGGGATATTATGTGTGTATGTTTATTCGAGAAGGAGGTGGGGGTGGGAGAGAGAGAAAGAGAGAGAGAGAGAGAGAGAGAGAGAGAGAGAGAGAGAGAGAGAGAGAGAGAAGCATGGCTCAGATGTTGGGATCTCCATACATCTGTTTTTCCATATACTCTGGAGACCAATTTATTTAATCTGATCTGGGCCTGTAAATCCTATCAGCATTACTGTCTCCTCCTGTTGCTACAATCTCAGTGTCTGTGATAATTGTGGTACTTGTTCTTCTCTCCTCCCTATGGACTACTCACACACCAGAATGCCAGGAGGAGTTAAGAAACTCTGAGATTTTAGAATGGTGTTTCTCAACCTTAGCAACTTTTAAGATATGTGGACTTCAACTCCCAAAATTCCCCAGCCAGAATGTTGAAAGAGGATCACTGCTTTAGAACCATAGAGCAGGCATGGCATGAACAATTCATTCCCCTTCTTTCTTGGTACAGCAAATCCAAAGATAAGGCACTCCCTAACAAATGGGTGTCTAGGGATTTGCCTGAAGCTCACCAGTGAGAACAAGCTGACCACATTCCAACTCATTGCTCCTCTGGTCAAAACTGGACTCATCATTAAGATTATATCAATATTCAGTCACGAGCTATTTTTTTTTTAAACTTAAGCCAATTAAACTTAAATGGCAGTGGAAAACTACTCTTTTCTGTTTTCTTTCTGACAAGCTTTCAGATATTTCTATGCATATCTCCCATATGCACAGCTTCTTAAACAAACTAAATAAACAAGCCCTATTCTTTTCTCATGGGAGTTATTTTTAATACTCATTAAACCTATTTCTTTATAGAATTCTTTATTGCCTAAGTGCGACTGGACACACAAGGAATTTGTTTCCGGTGCATAAGCTCTTCAATTTACATACAAACTACAAACATACAGTGCACATACAAAAATAAGTTCTCCGTATACCGTTTATTTACATTCCTCTTACAGTTTGCAGCATTCCAAAGTGCCCTTAACTTCTCAAGATTCAGAAACTCAGATTCTACAGATGCAATTAAAATTGCATCAGACTTTTTTGGCAGTTGGACGACACGTCGATTCATAATCAACCTTTTCACATATATGACTGCCAAGGCAGGTATTCTTCCGCCAATCTAGTTAATATTTGTGCATTTGAGTCGATTTTTCTTTTCAAATTAGCCAATTTTGTTTCGCTAAATTCAGTCCAGTTTTCTGCTCAACTGATCCAGCTAAAAACATGGTCAAGTTTCATACACGCTATCATCACTCCTCAAGCTCAGATGTGCCCTCACAACAGCTTGCAATTTTTATTGCACAGCCATTGAGAACTCTTCATGAATGTACCAGCACTCCTTCCAGATACCCAATGAAGAAGCTCCAGTATTAACATTATTGCCAGTGCCCCACTTCCTTTCACCTCCCTATATTTGATTGTGCGGCCAATTCATGCCCTTGAGTTGGAGTTGCAAAGCCTTTGCTCTGCTCTTGGGACACAAACATAGCTTAGAGGAGGTGTGAGTGGGAGACAGCAAGGAGCCAGAGTTTCTATCCGTGGAAAAACAGCCTACCCCAAGCTCCATGGAATGGCAATGTTGCACATTGAAAAACAGAAAACAAGCAATTGCTCTTCTGCCATAGCTGAAAGTGGGTTCAGATGACAGGGGTGACAATGGTTGGCCCAGGTTCAGAAGTGGCACCCACCTCTGGTGAAAATGTGAAAGTATCTATAACTTACACTTTAATCTCCATTTTTTTACTCACCATAATGAGTACGTTGCAAGGCTCTAGTAAAGTATAGTCTTCACTAGGCTGGTACATTAATATCCATTCTTCCACCTCAATTAAGCTTCAGGCATTCTATCAAGTAGAAGTACGCATGCACACACACATTCACAGACACACAATTGTGCTATTCTATTTCCTGACAAGGTGCAGTGTTCAGCTGCTCCAAACAGCTGAATCATCCCTTGCAGCTGTTGCTCAACAGCTGTACTCTTTGAGTTTTCAATGCCAGGGGTTGCCAGGGCTCATCAGCCAGCACCACTGCATAGGCGAGGAGAAAGGAAAGGCCACACCAGTGGGAGAGCATAGTGCATCAGGCCTTTTAAATACAGGTAGCCCTCGAGTTACGACCATAATTGAGCCCAAAATTTATGTTGCTAAATGAAACATCTTAAAGTGAGTTTTGCCCCATTTTATGACTTTTCTTGCCACAGTTGTTAAGTGAATCATTGCATTTGTTAAATTAGTAATGAGGTTGTTAAAATGAATCTGGCTTCCCCATTGACTTTGCTTCTCAGAAGGTCGCAAAAGCTAATCACATGACCCCGGGACACTGCAACCGTCATAAATATGAATCAGTTGCTAAGCATGTGAATTTTGATCATGTGACCATGGGGATCTGCAATGGTCATAAGTGTGAAAAATGGTCATAAGTCAGAACTGTCCCTAAATGAACTGCTGTAAGTTGAGGACTGCCTGCAGTAAATATGGTCCATTTGCAAATCCTCAGGGGCAAATTCTTTTATGCACTTAATTTCCCCAGGAGCGAGAGAGAGAACGAAACTCTGGGTCTGCAGCAAGATAGAACTTCCAGTGTGCCAAGTTAAAATAAAGATGAAGGGATGTAGATGATGCTTACTATTTCAATGGCCCAACTAGCAAACAATGTGAATTAAGCACCCGTTACATGTTGCTTTGGTTTGCGTGGTGAAATGCAAAAACAAATGTTAATTCATTAAGGAAACAAACAAAGACAACTGGAAGTATTAGCCAAATGGAAAACAAAATAGAAGAGAAGAGAGAATATCTGGCACCATCAACCAGATGTTTAGACTGGATTTGACACATCTGTACCCCTATCACGTCCTTCCTGAAAAAACGGGATAAGCAGATGTTGTTTAATAATATTAAAAGTATTATTGCAGAATGTACGCTGCTCCAAGTAAAGCTGCCTTTTGCAATTGACTAATGGTGATTTTGTCAATGCCAGTCAATATTTTGGAATTGCACCCAAGATGCCTATTACCATTGGTAATACAGGTAGTCCTCGACTTATGACAATGAATGAGCCCAAAATTTCTGTTGCTAAGTGAGACATGTGTTAAGTGAGTTTGCCCCATCTTGTAACAGTTGTTAAGTGAATCACTGCCATTGTTAAGTTAGTAACACGATTGTTAAGTGTATTTGGTTCCCTCAATGACTTTGCTTGTCAGAGGACGACTGCAACCATCATAAATATAGCCAGCTGCCAAGCATCTGAATTTTTATCACATGACCATGGGGATGCTGCAATGGTCATAAGTGTGAAAAATGGTCATAAGTCACTTTTTTCAGTGCCATTGTAACTTTGAATGGTCACTAAATGAACTTTTGTAAGTCGAGGATTACCTGTACTATTGCTTTCCTTTGCCACTGTTGTTCTACTTCTATTGTGAGGTCTTCATATTTTGTGATTTTTCTCAAATTCTCTCTCTTCTTTTCCACTGTCTTCAGGTACTGCCATGTCCACTATCCAGATTTTGGGGGTATTTTATATCTAGGGTGTTGTGAAGCAGGTACTTTTCTGTTTGAATTCTAAAATCTCAAAATGTACTTCAGCTTCTTCATTTTGTGTTACTTTGTTTATTTTGTACTCTCACCAGTTCTTGCTTGCAGGCGAGTGATATTTCTTGTAGATATTTCAATGAACTATTGTTGCTATTTGGTTGTGCTGTTGTTTGTAATCAGTCTGTGCAACAGCTAACTAGGTGGTCCCCTGTTTCTTCAGCTCCTTTACAGGCATGGTATTCGCTGTCTGTTGCTGCCTTCTCAATTCTGGCTTTGTATGCATTTGTCTTTAAGACTTGGTCTTGTGCAGCCAGAATCAGCCCCTGATTTCTTTCTTCAACTTTCCTGCTCTTAGCCATTGCCAAGCCTTGTTGTTATCTGCTTTGGACTGCTAGTTTTGTTTTGTTTTTTAATGTACTGGCCATGTACATATACTTTGTCTCTTTTCTATTCTTCATTTGGTCTTCTTATAAACCAGTTTGGTCACTTTGATATTTAGCAAAAGTTTATGATATACTAGCTTCAGGGCATCTTCTTCTCTGCCCTTCAAATATTGGTTCTACACCTACCTATGCTCCTTGGTAAATAGAATCTATCAGTGTTTCTGGATAAAGATCAAGATTCATTGTCACTGTTTTTCTGGTCTCCTTATTCAGGGCTTCTACTTCAGCTTGAGCCCAATCCACTATTCCAGTTGTATATCTAATGACTGGAATTGTCCAGGTGTTAATCACCTCAATGGTATTTCTATCACTGAGTTTGGACTTTAAAATCTTCTTCATTCTTCTGATGTAGTCACTTCTAACCTTCGTCTTAACTTCAGTGTACTTGATGTTGTTAGCCCAAAGGATGCCCAGATATTTGTAGTGATCTTCTTCATCCAGACTCTTGATGAATCTTGATTTCTTCAGTTTTCACTGCTTTTCCCCGTTGATCGTAAGACTGGCACATTTATCCAGTGCAAACTCATTGCAATATCTTGACTATATATTCAGAGAGTGTTGAGCAGTGATTTCTTTTTAGATGGTATTTTTCTGTACAGCTTCATTATTATTGTTGTTGTTGCACAGTTGCAGAGTCAGCCAAATGTTTAGACTGGATTTGGCATTTTTATCCACCTATCAAGTCCTTTCCAAGGATCTGGGATCGGAAGAGGGTTTTGTTCTATGGTGTTAAAAGATATCATCACAGGATGTAAGCTGTTGCAAGTAAAGCTGCTTTTTGCAATTGACTGATGGTGATTTTGTCAATGCCAATAATAACAGCTCATTATTTTTTGTTTTCAGTCTTTGTATACTTGTGATGGATAAATAAGATTTCTTCCAGTAGTCCTGCAGCTGCTGGTCTTGACTGCTCAGCCAACAGCCCCAAGTCCTGTAAGCCCATTTGTCACCAGATGTCTAGGAACTCTAACAACAAGCACAGTCCTTGTTGATCCAGGGGACAACCGATGTGATATGAGTTTCTGTAAATTACTCTACATCTCCCCATTTTATTTATGGGAGAGACACTCTTTGTCCTGCTCCTTTGATGAAACCTGTCCAAAATGGTTGAACCCCTAGAGCAGGGGTAGGCAACCTCGGCTCTTTTATGACTCATGGACTTCAACTCCCAGAATTCTGGGAGTTGAAGTCCATGAGTCATAAAAGAGCCGAGGTTGCCTACCCCTGCCCTAGAGCATACAAACCTCACAATCACATCAAGGCAGTGCATCGCTGAGGGATTATTATATTTGCAGATTCTCAAATATTTATAACACTTCAAATATATGAAGGTTTTTGAATGCATTACTATATATATATATTTCCATTCTGTTAACTATGTTGTTATAGATAAATCTATTCAGAAGACACAAGACATGATTGACAGAAGATATGACTGAGATATCTCTCTACAGGGGTGGGGAAGAAGAGAGATTCTTCTTAATTGACTGTAAATGTCAATAAAATAGAGTAGCATTCACGATAGGTTTAAACTTAACATGATTTACCTGTGTGAGCGACTGTCACTTTTCCTATTTTTCTGGGGATACTCTTCAATGACACCTTGAATTAAAGATCCTGGAGACTGGTTTGTTTTAGTGTATGGCAACATTCTCATGTTGTTGAAGGCATCACATGACCCAAGAAGAAGAGTTCCCTTTTTTTTTCTCGGAAGGGTGCCATGGATAGAAACATCTTGATGGTTACCAGAATGAAGTTCATCAGCCAGAGTGGGTTTGCTGCTCAACAGATCCATAGAAGAGACCAAGGGAAACTCATGGTTCATCTGCATATCCCGTGGAAGATTAGCAAACTTCCCAGCTGCTATCATTCTTAAGTCTAGAAAACAAAAAATAGAACATACGAGACATTATAAAACATGGAAGCCTTTTGGTTCTATGAAAGTAAAATAAATGAGGGTAGATAGACCCAAAATCTTAAATTAAAACACGGATGGTCATATTTTTTGGAGGGGAATGTACTGGCCTCTCCAGAAGACTGTGGAGACTACAATAATGTGTAAGTGGACAGCAATGGATAACAGCCCAGCCATTTACACCAATCCAATTGCTCTTACTTTCCCCAGTGCTCATTGTCTGCTGGATTGAGATTACTACAGTAAATGATTGAAGGCTTTAACTGTTTTATTCCTTCTGGGATTTCAAGAAAATTATTCCCGAATTGTTAAAAGCAGCCAAAAAACAGCAGTATTGCTAGTGGAAGGGGCAATGTATCAGTAGCTGAAGAACAGTAAATCTTGCCTACGAGGGCCATTGGAGTGGGGGAGGTATTTGATAAGTATCTCCCTTTCATCAGTCAAATCAGATTTTAGGGCATTCTAAAGAACAGTTTTAGGCATTCACAGACCAGAAAAAGAGTCACACTTAAAATCCAGGTTGCCACTACTGTCATAGCTCCAACAGATGAAACTCTTCAAAAGAACTTTGAGGCATTGTTTACCTTAAAGAATCTTTATTTTGAGTAGCATAACATTGGCACTGCATAATCGAAGCCAAAAACTGAATTCCCCTCCCCTGAGCACATAGTGTCAAAGCACAATTCCCTCCTCCAATTAACAGTCATAATTCACATTCCCCAATTAGCTTGAAAGCCAGCCTGCCAATTCCTTATCAGCTCTGGTTACAATAACCTTGCTTCTCATGCTAGGTCTAGAGTTGTTATGTCTAGCTGGACTCTCGTTCACATCCCCCCTCCCAGCATCATCTAACTCTAAAAGCAAAAGGTAAAAGATGGCTACATTTCCATCTGTTGTCAATGCAAAAACATCCGATTTGCCATCACGCTTTCAATCAAGCCTAGCATATTCAGCTACTGTGTAGAAGCAGGTGCTGCAAGAAGAATGGGAAACTTCATAACTACTTGTTGACAGCCTGTCATCTTTTCTTCAATGCATTTATAATAATTATTGCATACCCAATAAAGCAATCGGAGAAGGTATACGCAGAACCCAAATCACTTTTGATATCCAGCATGGGACCAGCTCTGACCATCAACTGCAGTTTTACTTTAATTCTGACCAACAATACAGCATTTTAGGTATTGCTTTGCCGCAAAAGCAGTTTTTAGACCAGTCAACATACCTTGTATATTGTGCCAGGATCAGAGTCTCAAAAAAAAAACACCTTTAGAAGCATTTCAGGAAAATAGGATTTTTTTTTACCCACAACATTTTTCTTTCTAATTGTTGTTTAATGCCTCAAGTTCTAAAGAAGGTCAAACGTCAGCCAGGAATCATTAGCTTCAACAAAGGTGTCAGGGAAGATTGATATTGTACAGACAACCCCCAATTTAAGAGATTAGTGGTATAAACTTGGCAAAGCTTGCCACTTAAGAAAAAAAAAATCTTCTTTAAGTAGCATAAGTATGATCCCTGTATTTCAGGAAGATCTACTGAGACAAAAACAGATAACTGAAAGTCTTGCTTGTGGAATAAATCTCCTTTGAGTTAAAGACACGTCCTTGCAGTTTTCTTGGCAGAACCATGAAAAAGCTTTGCCAAAGCCTGCTTCTTCAAGGATATTTGTCAGCTTCCCTGTCTAGTCTACAGCTTGGCATTCCCCTGCCAGTCTCCCATCTACCTACTAACCAGGCCTGACCCTGCTTAGCTTCCAAGCTCAGATAAGATGAGCCAAGGTCTACTACCCACTGACAAACTGAAATGTATCTAAATATCATCATCGTAGGAATAGTTTATCAAAATATATTTTAAACCTTGGGTCCTGGGTAACAATAAGTGGAACCCTATCCATGGGTTGGGAAAGTTTCTCTTTTCAGAAAGAGCAAAACAAACTTACAATACTGGAATGGCTTTTTATAGCAGGTGCAAATTGAAGGCACCTTAAATAAGATTAATAAATAAGAGAGCTTAGTTGTAATAACTGAAATGGAAACAAACTACAGGTAGTCTTTGAGTTACGGCCACAATTGAGCCCAAAATTTATGTTAAATGAGATATTTCTTGAGTTTTTGCCCCATGTTACGATCTTTCTTGCCAGAGTTGTTAAGTGAATCACTGCAGTTCTTAAGTTAGTAACACGGTTGTTAAGTGAATCTGGCTTCCCCCGTGACTTGGCTTGTCGGAAGGTCGCAAACGGTGATCACATGACCCTGGGACACTTCAACCATCATAAATATGAACCAGTTGCCAAGCGGCAGAATTTTGATCATGTGACCCTGGGGAGGC
Source organism: Protobothrops mucrosquamatus (assembly GCF_001527695.2). NCBI lineage: Eukaryota > Metazoa > Chordata > Lepidosauria > Squamata > Viperidae > Protobothrops > Protobothrops mucrosquamatus. Next base: position 8,922 of record NW_015388488.1, read on the forward strand.
TGCAACAGTTGTAGGTGGGAAAAAACGGTCATAAGTCACTTTTTTCAGCATTGTTGTAACTTTGGATAGTCACTAAATGAACTGTTGTAAGTTAAGGACTACCTGCAGTCATACTAAGGACTTATGACAGAATGTCCCCACTAACTGAACTTGGTGGGTATCTTCCAGAGAAAAAACCTTTTTATTGTAATGTACCATTAATGGAACACTTTTCTCAAAGAGGTTCCCTTGCGCCCACTTTATATAGGGTTTTAATTCTGGGTACTGGATATTGATGATGGATTTTATATTTTAAGCAATTTTTGAGAACTTAAGAATTGCACACATACTTTTCAATGTTATCATTGTGAAGCACTTTTATTAGTTTGATTTTATAACCTCTCCAGATGTTTCGAAGCTGTATAAGTATTAACAATGAAATAGATGAACAGAGGTAGCTAGGAGTCATGAAATAATATCCTCAAAATATTTTTCTCTTCCTGCTAAAAAGAGACATTTCTAACATTTATCCCAGAAACCAGTTTAGGAATTATCTGTTTCCTCTACAGGTCCCCACGTCTTAATGAATTATCTATACATGTAATAAACAAGACTCCACAGATGCAAAGTGCAAGCTGAGTAATTAACATAGCAATCGTCCACTATCCCATCCTGGGATTAGCTTCTAGAGAAACCTATATAGGATTGCAGTCCTGAAACAGCTTGACAAAAAAAAATGATCTGTGCCTTTGGAAAGAGACACTGAGATGCTAATTTTAAGTGTTATCCTTGTTGAAGAATAGAAGAGCACTCTTTTTTTTCAAACTAAGGACTACATTTCATCTTGTTGATAGTTGTCTGCTGAACATTGGGGGGGTTGTTTACATGAATTCCAATCCCCCTGCGTTCATTGTTAATGCCACATTCAAAATTAAAGCTAAAGACAACTTTTGCAGTTGATCTGGCAGTTGCATTCCCCGAGTTTGGAGACCCACATGCGATTCTGTGGCAATCAAAGACTCTTGTCTTAAATGATGCCTTTTCCGTACATCACTCTAAGAGTAAAACAATAACCGATGGAAAAAGATGCTGGTGGATACTTTAGTAATACTTCCAACAAGCAAAAGTTGTTGCTTTTGCTAAGTCTGAGAGGTGTAGACATTACCGATTTTGCACCTTGAAACTTTAAAATGCAAGCAAGGCACAGTCTTCAGAAAGAAGTACTGCTCAACAAGCTTACCGCCAGGATAAGCTCAGTCAAACAACTTCAAAGGATGGATCAAGATGCGGGAGGGTTTTCTTACAAAGAGATATGGAAATGAGCCTCTGGATGCACCAGGTTTGCTGATGTGCAATCAAATACAAAGTTGTTAGCTCTGCAAACCACGTTGCTTCAGGCTATTTTCCTTGGCAGAGTGGATTATCTGTCAGTTCCTTACATGACAAAAATTATAATGAGGTCTATTAGGGTTGCCAGTTTTGAATCAGCCTCTAAAGTTCTGCTTTTTACAGCAGCTGGACCAGCCAACATTTATTAAAGGGCAATGTTTAAATTCTATTGTTTTTTACACATCAAAGTTGTTTTTAAAGAAGCTGAAGAAAATCAGGCAGTTTTCTTGCTTTGCTTCATCTCCAGTTAATGATGTGTCTTGCAATATCCGTTCATGAGGAATCAAAATTTCTACACAAACTTTCTATTTTATAATCCAAATGAATTGGCAACCTTTTTGACTTTTTTATTTGTAAAGTAGTTTTACAAAAGTTGAAGTCGTTATTTTCCCAGAATGACCCAAACATTGTCAGGGCTCAATTTTAGAGGAGGCCGTGGTAAATAAGAATTCAAACCAAAGTAAATGAAAAAGTAGGTATTTCCATACCTGTCTGATCCGACTATGTAACCAAAAGAGCATCTGAAAATTTTTGTTTCAGCTAAATAAAAAAAAATCTTTCATCAATTCTGACAGAATAATGGTACTCTTTTCTTCAGAAGGTTATGAATTAACAATAATAAACAGTCAAATGTTTGGAGTTAAGTTTCATTAATAGATGCTTTTATTACTTAGTATGATGATTTTGGAGAAATTGACAGATTGACTCATGGTAGTCATCAAAGCTAAGAATGTAGAGGCCTTAATTAAGTCTGAAATCATTAAATTCAGTCGCATCCAGTGAGCTCCACAAAGTGATTCCTTACATATTATGAATCACTAAATGCTATGCAATTACATTTTGTATTTTTTCAAAATCTGATTGGTTGGTAGAAGTTTGCAAAGTTCAACCCTCATTTTTTCAAACGAGATAACCATTTTCTTGTTATCTTTGGTCATTATTTAGGCAATAGAGACATTAGGTGATAGAGGTCATTCCACTGATTACAAAAGACAAGGTTGCTTAAAGCAAACCAGAATGTCATAACCTGTCAAATCCTTAACACTACTATCTTTGGAATCTTTCCTTTAACAACTTATCTTAGATTGTCTGGAACATTTATAATATAGAACTTCTCTGCTATTCTTTATTCAAATTTTCTAAGGAAGGAAGATCCATCTTCTTGGGGCTACATACTTGGCCCAAGGTTTGGCCATGCAACACCATTTAGATTCCCAAGGACTTCAAAAGAGATTTGCAGCATTAAAATATTGTAACATCTCATACAGCAATAGGAGCATCTTCTCAAACATTGGCAACCTTGTGAGAGATGAAGGCTTACTGGTTTTTTAATTTTGGCGGGGGTGCCTAAGCCATCATATGAAATTATCTGATAGAATGTTCCTGAAACACTCAAGGCCCAGTGAAGGAGCTGGGCACATCCAGAAATGCAGTATTGTTGAAATTAAGCAAGACCAAACAAAGCTGGGCTAATCAAAACACCCCCTCTCTCTCCTTTTTTTTAAAAAACTTATATAAAGATACCATGAGCAAGGTTTCAGAAAGGAGAATGAGAAGACAGGAGTTATACCAGCCAAGAAGATAAGCAATTGTTCCTCTAATCCAGTGATGGCGAACCTTTTAGAGACCGAGTGCCCAAAAACCGCCCCCCCCACCCCGTTCCTGCTCTGCCCTGCCCACTGGGCCACTCACCACCTCCACTGTTCGCCACAGATCACCCAGGCAGCCCACAGCGCCATGGCGGCCATGCCCCCTGCCCATGCCCCGCAGCAGCATCTGCGCGCGATGGGGCGCAAGGGCAGAATCTTGTCCCCGCTGTCCGGCTACCATGTCCTTGGCTGTGCTGCTTCGCGTGGGCCGCACCCAGGGGTGACTCTCTTCCAGGGGGGCTGCTGGTGAGGAGGGGGCCATGGGAGGAGGCGTGGCTGGGGAGACGGTGCGTGTGCCCACAGAGAGGGCTCCGAGTGCCGCCTCTGGCACCCGTGCCATAGGTTCGCCACCACTGCTCTAATCAGTGAAACACAGCTCTGTGGTAGGTACCAAACTAATAAGACAGAAATGTAAATTAGTCAATAAAACGTTTGCTTGGTTAGATGACATTGGAAATGCCTATTGGACCTGACTGAATATAACAGTTGCAAAGTCTTGTCAGATTTGGTTCAAGGCCTGATTATAAAACATTTTCTTCTGACTCAAATCTTTTGTCTTTTGCTGCTGTGTCATGTGTTTAATAACAATAAATGGAATCCAGATCAAATAAAAATGGGATTCTGCTCTGAGACACTTCAAAGGGCTACAGAACTATTTAAAATGCATCTCTGGAAACAAGCTATCTTCTCTTATTACCAGGGGATGCCTAGAACCATAACAAAAACAGATGCCAGGACCAACAAAAACATTCTTTTCATCTCCCCGTCTTGTATCCTTTCTTTTAATGTATCTTAGTACAACTACCTCTGGGACAGTCATTAAGCCTAGGCAAAGTTTTATTAAACTTCAAAATACACATTTATTTTAAAGCCTCATTCATTTCATGTATAATTTCCTAGTGAAATGATTTAGGTTCATACCCTTCATTTAAAAAGTAAATGCTAGCATTCTTGAATAAGCTTGAGAATAAACGGTTCAGATAATCCTCCATTTATGACCACAATTGGGTCCAGAATTTCTACTGCTAAGCCAGGCGGACCTTTTTTTTTTGCCAAAGTTATTAAGCGAATCACTGCAGTTAAGTGAACCATGTGGTCGTTAAATGAATCTGGCTTCCCTCATTAGACTTTGCTCATTGTAAACTGGCTGGGCCCCATATATTGAAAGGCCCAAAATATGCAGGGCTAAGCATGTATCACTTATCTATCACTTAGAGAAAACCTGACTTTTCCAAAGCTTATACTACTGCTTTGAAAGGGACTCTTATAATCCTAGAAAAAGATGCAGCCACTTTAAAGAGTACAGGTCGTCCTCGATTTACAACAGTTCATTTAGTAACCGTTCGACGTTACAACAGCACTGAAAAAAAGTGACTTATGACAGTTTTTTAAACTTATGACCATGGTAGCATCCGCATGGTCACGTGATCAAAATTCAGACGCTTGGCAACTGACTCATAATAATAATAATAAAGTTGAAAGGGACCTTGGAGGTCATCTAGTCCAACCCCCCTGCTCAGGCAGGAAACCTATACCATTTCGGACAAATGGCTGTCGAGTCTCTTCTTAAAAACTTCCAGTGTTGGAGCATTCATCGCTTCTGGAGGCAGGTTGTTGTTCCACTGGTTAATTGTTCTAATTGTCAGGAAGTTTCTCCTTAGTTCTAGGTTGCTTCTCTCCTTGATTAGTTTCCATCCATTGCTTCTTGTCCTGCCTTCAGGTGCTTTGGAGAATGGCTTGACTCCCTCTTCTTTGTAGCAGCCCCTGAGATATTGGAACACTGCTATCATGTCCCCCCTCATCCTTTTCTTCATTAAACTAGACATACCCAATCCCAGCAACCGTTCCTTATATGCTTTAGCCTCCAGTCCCCTAATCATCTTTGTTGCTCTTCTCTGTACTCTTCCTAGAGTCTCAACATCTTTTTTACATCGTGATGACCAAAACTGGATGCAGTATTCCAAGTGTGGCCTTATGATGGTTGCTGTGTCCCGGGGTCATGGGATCACCTTTTGTAACCTTCTGACAAGCAAAGTCAATGAGGAAACCAGAATTCACTTAACAATTGTGTTACTAACTTAACAACTTCAGTGATTCACTTAACAGCTGTGAGAAGCAAGGTCGTAAAACAGGACAAAACTCATTTAACAAATGTCTCACTTAGCAACAGAAACTTTGGGCCCAATTGTGGTCGTAAGTTGAGGACTACCTGTACTTCAGCTGAAACTGTGTGCGCAGGAACCCCTTTTTATCTTTCAATCCAAAGCGTTGCACCACTCTAAAAGTTAGAAATTTCCCAGGTCATTTCAGCAGCATTTAATCTTGGTTCATATATTTTCTGCTTAAACAATAATATCTTGAAAGACATTTTCTGGACAGGTTAATTTAAGGGGGGGGGAGAAAGCCTGCAGAGAAGAATGAAATTTAGTGGTTTTGGTTCTTTTGAACTGAAAATTGGCTTCAATTGAAGAAAGAGAATTGCACTTTCATTTTTCCAGAGAAGAACGTCATTGCTTAACATACCCAAATTACTTGCAGAAAAGTTGAATAATATTTCAACAGGAGTGGTCAAGCCCAGAGTATTATGAAGAAAAAAAGAGTGTTACGCAGATTGTAGACCTGTCTAGTCTGACATTCTGTTCTCACAGAGGTCAACCACAGAAAATTCAGAATTGAATAGAAAAGTATGTCACCCTCTTATAAACTGCTTCTGTAAGAAAGAGCTATCATGAATATCAACTACTAAAAGCAATATTCTCTATGAATCCAGCTATTGTCACATCCTATCCTAGCCAAGTCTACAATCATTGAAATAAAAAAGTGGTTTCTTTTGCCGGTGCTCAATCGATCACCTTTAAATGTCACTGGATGACTTTGGGACCAACCTACTTTTTAGTGTGATTTATGTATTTCTATCACACCCTCTTAATTGTCTTACTTTTAAACTTAAAAGCCCCCAATAATATTATTTGTTCCCAATAAGAAGCTGTTATTAGCCTTTTGATGGGTTCAACATGGCTCACCCGTTTGGCAAGCAGTAGCTATCCTAGCCAAAATACTCTTTCGTCTACACAACTTTTAGGGTTCTGATTCGTTGAGAATTTAGCAATCACAGCTTTAGCCCAACAGTTTTGAAATTCTGGTCAGAATGATCCAAAATTCATTGTTATCATCAGACTTACTTGAAATAAAGAGACAGTCTAGAGTTGGGCAAATATTTCAGAGTGCTAAATACGTTTGGAATTGTGAGGACCTGTCATAGCTCCTCTCAGGAAACGGTTAGCATAGTGAGCTGTGCCAAAATAGTACAAAAATGCAATTTACCATAAATTAAGCTGGTAAGAGTTGCTTCTGCTATTTAAACAGTCCAGAGATGTTAGGTCTCATCCCAGCTTATCTTGGTCTTTTGAGGGAGGGGCAGAGGATCACCCAGGGATGAAATATAGAGATACAGCCATCCACCATACAGACTGCCTACAAATTGCCTTTGTATCTCAAGAGCATTCTCGTAAATGACGGAGATGCAGGAAGCTGGCTGGGTTTGCTGCCCAACAGTCCAGCCTCCAATGAATCATTTTGTACATTACAAGAATTTTTTTTAAAAAAAAAATCAGTGGGTGTAAGAATTTGACAGGTGTCACATTGCGTATCTGACATTGTTCTGTTAACCAAAAAAAAAAAAATTCAAAAGCCACATTAAGTTTATTGGAGGATTTTAAAAATAGGTGTACACACTTCGCAGTTTCAAAGAGCCGTTCATAGGCAAAATAAATCCAACAGGAGAAACGACTGAGAAAAATAAAAGTTTGGGAGCTAGGCCATGTTGACATCAGACTGCAGTCCTTCATGAAATGTGAGACATTTAGTAGTCCTGGGCTTACAATAGTTTGTTTAGTAACCATTCATAGTTGCCACGGCACTGAAGAAGTGATTTATGACCGTTTTTCATACTTACGACCATTGCAGCATCCCCATGATCATGTGATCAAAATTCAGACACTTGGCAACTGACTCATATTTATGACCGTTGCAGTGTCCCAGGGTCATGTGACCTCCTTTTGCGACCTTCTGACAAGTCAAGTCAATGGGGAAACCAGACTCACTTAACAACAGATAAGACAAGACAAGCTTTATTGTCATTTTTTTGCTGTGGGCACAACGGCACACATCAAAAATGAAATTTAGTTTTCCCACTCTCAAAGTGAAACACATACATGACACACACCTAAACATACTATGTACAACATATGTATAGGCCCACACCCCTACATATACATAACAAATAAATATTAAATACTGTCCATCTTGAATATATAACGGAAGGAGGAAGCTTGAGAGTCAATGCTGTATGGAATGAAACTATGGCTGAATCTGGATGTTCTGCTACGGATACCACGAAGCCTCCTCCCAGAAGGTAATAAGGAAAACAGGCCGTGAAGAGGATGTGTAGTGTCCCAGATAATCTAGTAACTGTGTTACTAACTTAACAACTGCAGTGATTCATTTAACAACTATGGCAAGAAAGGTCATAAAATGGAGCAAAGCTCACTTAGCAACTGTCTTACTTAGCAATAGAAATGTTATGCTCAATTGTGGTTGTAAGTCAAGGTCTACCTGTATTAGATCCTACTCTGTACAGCCAGTAGGACTCTACCAAATTTGCTGAGAGAAGAAAAAGAAAATCGGCACCTACTCGTGGTATAAAGTGGTATGTCCCAGAGACAGATAGAATGAATGACATCTTCTAGACCAGTAAAGCTTTTGCCAAAATCCTATAATCTTTAAGGCTTAATTATTTCACTTCTAAGTTAGACTAGTCACCTCAACAAAAGCTCCTAAAATTTTGTTTACATATAATGTAGTGATAATATAAAGAAAATATCCTTTGAGGCCAGTTCAACTTCAATTCGTGTCCATGTTGTCCTCTTGGCAAAATACAGCAGTAATTTACCATTGCACAGTTCTAAATAAAAAATTTATGGATCATAAATAATAAGAGTGCAGCTTGTGGTCTCCTTCTCCATCCCTAGACAGACTTCTTTCTTTTCTTCTGCATGGTGAGTCCATCCATTGTTCTCACCCCATTCAGTCACCCTGTTTTCTGAGAGTTGTCATGGATACGCTATGTGAACTTTTCCAGCCAACTAACTTTCAGTAAACCTAAATACCTTTGGAAAGAATGGACTTTCAGAGGGGGATGGATGAGAGGGAAAAGAAAATAATGAATCCCACTAAAAGTGGCTTATTGGTGTACTCAGACCATGTTTTTATTAACTCATCCAATTAAATCAGGGAAAGAATGTCATCAGCCACACTGGAATGCTTTGGAGATACATTCGAGGCACATTGATTTTAAGTGTTGGAGTTAACAGTGATAGTTAAATGCCTCCTATGGAACTTTAAACATGTTAAATTTATCTGGATTGGATTCAGGATTATTTTTCCTCTCTGTATTTGCCCCAATAACGAAGGTGCGGTTGACAAAACATATTCACAATGACATCCAAGGCAGTTTTCAATCTGGCTTTGAAATGATGGTAAGTCCAACTCTCCCTATCTCCAGAGATAAAGTATTGCTTTAGCATCAACAGCTCACAATGGCTCCCTAATCCTTTCTGTTGTCTGGCAGCTTAAGATTTGTATCAGTCCTTCATAAATTAAGAGAGAGAGAGAGAGAGAGAGAGAGGGGGAGAGAGGGAGGGAGGGGGAGAGAGAGAGGGAGGGAGAGAGAAGGAGAGAGGAGAGAGGGAGGGAGAGAGAGACAGAGAGGGAGGGAGAGAGAGAGAGGGGGAGAGAGAGAGAGAGAGAGAGAGAGGGAGGGAGAGAGAGAGAGAGAGAGAGAGAGAGAGAGAGAGAGAGAGAGAGAGAGAGAGAGAGAGAGAGAGAGAGAGAGAGAGAGAGAGAGAGAGAGAGAGAGAGAGAGTTAGTTCAGGGTGAATCATAGCCAGAGAAGACTTCTCTTTCTTCCTGCTCTCTAGAGCAGGGGTCCCCAATCCCCGGTCCATGGACCAGTACCAGGCCGCGGCATGCCAGCAACCAGGCCGCACAAACAAGCAAAGCCCCATCCACAGGATGCAGGCAGCACACAAAACCATGCCTCCTCCGGTCAACGGAAAAACCTCTCTCCACGGAACAGGTCCCTTGTGCCCAAAAGGTTGGGGACCTCTGCTCTAGAGCAGTGTTTCTCAATCTTGGCAATTTTAAGCTGTGTGGACTTCAACTCCCAGAATTCCTCAGCCAACTATGCTGGCTGGGGAATTCTGGGAACTGAAGTTCACACAGGTTAAAATTGCCAAGGCTGAGAGACACTGTTCCAAAACGAACACAACCTGCGATTCATTATTTGACCAAACAAATAAACAAAATAATAGTGAGGCTACTACATACTATTTTATTGAAACAAAAAGGTAATCTGGCCATTATATGATAAAGGGGTGGTGAGAATAGAAATTAATTAGTATTAATAATAGACATTAGAAATGTTTAAAGGATTTATTTCTAAGCCTGTACTCCATAAAGGAATACTTTGTATATTCGTATTTCAGTGCCAGTTGAGTTTACAAGGGAAAAAAAAATCAAATGGGAGTCTTCATGGAAAATTCCCTTACATCTCAATTTCCATAGTAGTTTTTTTTTAATTTTGTTGTTTTTTAAAGGCACTCTTACACCTCAACATATACAATAGTTGACAATTAATGAAGCAAATATCTCTTTTATTAACCTCTCCCAAATGGAAATTCATTTTTATTTCATATTAATCACTACCAAAGTTATAAAAACACAGACATGAAATCTGGCTTAGACAAACAAGTTTCCTGGATAACCGGTGTAAGAGATACATTGGAAATTCAGACTCTTGGGTGAATTTTTTTTTTGGGTGGGGGAATGAGAAAAAAAAGCATGATGAAACATCAATAGCAATCAGTACTGTACCATGCCATATAGACTTTATGGAATACCAAAAACAAAAAATCAAAAAACCATCCCAGAACAATTCCCAAAGACATTAATCTGACACAAAATAACAAAGAGAGGCAGGAAAAAACTGTGATTGTTGAAATGACTAAGAATTACTACTGTAGGGAAGAGCACAATATTAGGGGATCTCACCAGTGAATCATACAGCATTTATTCTAAAACCTGAAATCAAATTTAAAATACCATTTCATCAAACCCGTTTTAGCTTGTTACAAATACCTGGCCAATTATCCTAACAGTAAAGTATGCAATATATGAGTACAGTCAGGCGAAAAAATGCCAATTGTTAAAATGACTCATATCAGCCCTTTGCCATTATATCACGTTCCTTCCCTAGTATATTTTTAAAAACTGGGAATATCTTTAAATGACTTGCACTAACAATAACCTAAAAATGCACTGTTCTCTTTTCATATATCAAATGACCAGCTCACTCCAGTGCGACAGTCTTTCCTTGTTATTAGTCATCACGGTTCACCTACCAACACACATCTTTGTGGTAATTGTGTTGGGGAAAGTATGCACAATTTCTATGCCCACAGCCCTTAACACACATACTCTCCATTTTTACTCAAAAAATGCCCAACCAAAGGAGGGAGAACACTATCTTTTCAGCATCCAATCCTTTTAGTAATTGAACTGGAAACTTTTAAGTTTGATTCTGTAGTTTTTGGGATAGTTACCTCAATAATCTTAATGGGACATTGGGTAGACATGCGTAGGCATCAGCTGAACTAGCTCTTTCCTTTATTGTTTCTTTGAACTCCCCAAGGAGTTCCTGAAGTTTGGTAGCCAACATTTTCGGAAATTCGCCCCTGCGTTCTTCCTAGGATTGAGAGAAGCCGACTCGCCTTAAAGTCACCTAAAGTCGGCACTTGAACAACACTTGAACTCAGCTCCTCCTAATCCAGCGCTTTAACCACTAGCCCAAACTTGACTCTCAAACTAGGTTTAAAGATGACACGTGTAGCCTGCGTTGCATAAATAGGCAGATAAACTGTTCTCGCTCTCAGAAAATTGTATCAAAAACCCGCTATTTCAGAACGCTCAGAAAGAAAAGAAAAACACCCCGGATTTTCAAATTAGGACCCCGCGCTGAATTCGAACCACTTACTTCTGCGTCAAAGAAAAGAAGAAGAAAAAAAAAATATATGCACGATCTCAGTCCGTTTTCGTCTCCACGAGTTCGTGCTACAGTTGACTCCTGGCGGGACCCAGTCAATCCATCCGGAAAGAAAGCACGCGCAACTTCGCGATCTGACCCCGCCAGCAGCCGGACTATCTAACGCTGGGCAGCTGCACCAGCAGCGCACCACGGCCGGGACTTTTCCTCCCGGTTAACCTGTCTTGAGTTTCTGCACCACGCTCTCCCTAGCCGGCTCCGTCCTCATCCCGGGCATTTGCAAAGCCAGCAGGCGCCGCCGCTCTTACCTTGCCCGGAGCAGAGGGAGGGGGCGGGGGGGGCGGGAGGAGCGCCGCGAGGGGGGCTCGCGCACCGCGGCTAGCGAAGGGGAGCCGCTCGCGCACGCGCGCCACCATCGGGCGCGAGCTCGTCCCAGGTCATCGGGCGCGAGCTCGTCCCAGGTCTTTTGGCAGCCGGCCAGGCAGCGGCCCGGTTGGCCAGGCTGGGGGGGGGGGGTTGGTTTACGACGCTCTTGGCTCGGGCGGGAGTCCCAAAGCAAATCGCTCACCGGCGAACGACGCCGGGTCTGCCCGCTGCCAAGCCGGGCAGCTGCAGACAGTGAGGAGGGCGGAGAACAAGGCGGGCACCGGCCTTCCCAGAGAGTGATTTAGGGCTGCTCCGCTTCCGCCCCAGAGCCGGGCTGAGCCGGCGGTGGCCCTCTATGTGAGGTCATTTGCATATGGTGACCTCCTCTTGCCCTGGCCTGGGGGCTCTTTGGGAAAGCGTTTTCTGCAATCTTCCACATCTAAAATAATTTTCTTTCCTCGGCCCCCCAAACGAAAAAAGAGGAGAGGAGCTAGCTCTAGTTCAGTGGTTCTCAACCTGTGGGTCGGGACCCTATTTGGGGTCGATCGACCATTTCACAGGGGTCGCCAAGCAAGGCTGTCCGCCATTTTTTTTGTCCGCCATTTTTTCCCCCTTTTCCGGCGGGTCCCTTTTGAGCTGGGCCAGCTGGTGGTCGGCCTGCTCCGTCTCTGCCGCTTGCCAGCTACGCCTCGGCCAGCGCAGGGGGCGGAACCACGCATGTGCGGCGCTCCCGGGCAGGGAAAGTCCTCGACTTACGACCGGTTGGGTAGTCCTTGACTTACGACTGGTTTAGTCCTCAAGTTATGACCGGTTTAGTCCTCGACTTACGACTGGTTTAGTCCTCGACTTACGACCGGTTGGGGTTGCGGCATTAAAAAGGTTGAGAACCACTGCTCTAGTTATTCAACTAAGCAGTTGGAAGTGCCAGGGTGTCAGTGGCTCCCGTTCCCTGCCTTGATTGGCAACCCATGCCCACAGAAGAATGTGTCACAACATCTTCTCTGTGCCAGCCAAGATTGCTCAATGCAGGCCAGCCAGTAAGCGTCCTTAATTGAAAATGCAGCCTACAAATGAGAACAGCTCTCCCTTCTGTGTTATTTTGCTACCCTGGAAAAAGGGGCAATTTGCACCATCCATCAACTTTGGAAAATTGGTTGGTTAAAAAGCAGTCCATAGCATGGGTTCCCGTGGCTGATTGCACTGCCCTGCTCCAATATCTTTATCTTTATCTTTATCTTTATTTTGATTTATATCCCGCCCTTCTCCCAACGGGACTCAGGGCGGCTCACAACATATTTAAAAACATAGACATATATACAACCCCCCACCGGATAAAACCAAATTAAACCAATATTTAAAGTTGTGCAATTAAAATTATTCTTAAAACCCGATTTAAAAACCCGATTTAAAATCCTCCCTAGGCCAGGCCCGCTTGCTGAAAAAGCCATGTCTTGAGGGCGCGGCGGAAAGTAAGGAGATCCGGAATCATCCGGATCTCGGGGGGTAGTTCATTCCAGAGGGTGGGGGCACCCACAGAGAAGGCCCTCCCCCTGGGGGTCGCCAGCCGACACTGCTTGGCCGACGGCACCCTGAGGAGACCCACTCTGTGGGAGCGTACTGGTCTATGGGAGGGAATCTGTGGCAGAAGGCGGTCTCGGAGATAGCCAGGCCCAATGCCATGGAGCGCTTTAAAGGTGGTAACTAACACCTTAAAGCGCACCAGGAAGGCCACTGGCAACCAGTACAGTATATGGCTGGGCTCTACTATTTGTGGAGGAGAAGCTGTCGATCTAATCACAGATTTGGCGACAGGATGAAAAGGTAACCATTCTCATTGTTTGTTGTGTCTCTATGACCTGTGATTAACATTATCAGTAGTTACTGAAACAATGTATCAGCCGGTTTAAAACTGATTTATTTTATGTCATATTGAATTGTGATTTAAGCTTACAGGGAGGTTTCTATTAGTGTAGTAGTTAATCTCACGAAATGGTCACATAATTTGAATCTGCACTATTCAAAGTGATACTTCTATGGGAAATGGTCTACAGTGAGGATATAGGTAGTCCTCAACTTACGACTACAATTGAGCCCAAAATTTCTGTTGCTAAGACAGTTGTTAAATGGGTGTTGCCCCATTTTAGGATCTTTTTGCCACAGTTGTTACACAAATCACTGCAGTTAAGTGAACAAGACTTCCCCAATTTACTTTGCTTGTTGGAAACCAGCTGGGAAGGTTATAAACAGTGATCACATGACCCCAGGACAATACAGCTGTCATAAATACATGCCAGTTGCCAAGTGCCCAAATTTTGATCACATAATCATGGGGACACTGCAACAGTCGTAAGTGTGAAAACTGGTCATAAGTCGCTTTTTCTACTGCTATTGTAACTTCAAACAGTCACTAAATGAATAGTTGTAAGTTGAGGACTACCCGTAGTTAAAAAGAAACTTGGGAGGAAATTTTATTTATTTATTTATTTCGTGTATGATGGCTAGGGTTTTTTGTTGTTTTTCATTAAAAAAAGGAAAGGAACAAAGTTCAAACAAAGTTGATTGGAATATCAACCAGAAAGGAAAGGGACTTGCAGACTAATGCCAGAATCTGGACAATTATAGATAAGCTTAACAATAGATTAAAGGAAAGTTGGGGAACTTCTAGTACTCCAGAATTTGCTGAAAAAGAGGTGTGGGACACTGGAAATCGTGATTTAGCAACATCTATAGGTCACTGGTTTGCCAATCTGTTGAGGCCATAGCTCAGGGGTCTCCAAACTTGACAGCTTTAAGACATGTAGACTTGAAGTCTACAAGTCTTAAAGCTGCCAAGTTTGGAGACCCCTGCCATAGCTTATCTATTGTTGAGTGAGTAAAACAAGCCAATGTCACAGTTTTTCACTTTTGCTGATTTCCTAAGCCATGGTTAAAAAGTCGCATTTGTACCCATGATGCATCACAGTTAACAGGAGAAAGAAGCAAGATTTTCCAGTTTATTTCTCTCAGCTCTGGTAAAGAAAAAGAGAACATTGGAAACACTTATGACTAAACATATATCTAATCCTTGAAATTATAATTTAGCTGTAACAAATCAGCATTTAGAAGCAAATCTTCCAGCATAGAGCGTCCCTATCCGGAGCCAAGGTCAGTCAGCAGAGCCAAGTTTTAAGACTCTTCTGGAAGGCCAGGACCTGCGGATCTGACCTCAGCTCCAACGGGAGAATATTCCAAAGAGCAAGACCCATCAAAGCAGACTGGCAACCATGCAGTTTGCACAATAGTGGTGTTACATGAGCCAACCGAGGGGCCTCCAGAAGTGTCTGCACACTGCATTCTGTACCACTTGTAGCTTTACAATACTCTTCAAGGGTAACCCCATGTAGACTGTGTTGCAGTAAACCGTATCTGTCATGGTTCTGGCAGATGAAACTCTTCAAAAGAACTTCGAGACATTGTTTACCTTAAAGAATCTTTTATTCGAGAAACAAAGAATCTTTTATTCGACTACATAGTCAAAACCAAAAATGAAATTCCCCTCCCCTGGATACAAAGTAACAAAGCACAATTCTCTCCTCCAATAAACAGTCATAAAGCACATTCCCCAATTAGCTCGAAGCAGGGGCTTTCTCTCCAGCCCGCTAAAATTCTATCAACTCTGGGCCCAATGACCTTGGGTTCCCAGGGCTGAGTTATTATTGTTATGACTAGCTGGACTCTCATCCACATTCCCCCTCCCAGCATCAACTAATTCTAAAAGCAATAGTGAAAAATGGCTGCATTTCCATCTGTTGTCAAAGCAAGAACATCCGATGTTAGCAGCGTTGACAGTCTCATCGAGACGACAAAGCATGAGTGACTGAGCGCATATACAGGAAAAAACTTCTTTCCAAAGAACTAGAATTTTTCGCCATCCACAGCAGAGTAATGCTGAGGGACAGTATTAGGTTGACCAGAGGAGATAGGACGTACCTGCATTAGCCTAAAGTGGTCAATATCTCCAATAGATATTGGACTGTGAGATTATTTCCTGGTTGGGGGGGGGAGTGGATTTTTTAGTCTACATGGCCAGGCTCTATTTCAGACATGTCAAACTCACGACATCACATGACGTCACGTGACATATTGCGACTTTTTCCCCCTTGCCGGCAATAGGATGGGCGCGGTTTTAGTATGATGCATCCAGCCTGCGGGCCGGCAGTTTGACATGCCTGCTCTACTCTGTCTTGTTCATTAGGTGAGTGTTGCTGTAATATTTTACTGCAAGGCAAGTTAGGATGAAGTGATTAATACATTTCCCTGCTGGTGATAAAACACTTACCAATTGCATTCTCATAATTCTCTAAGACTAGTAGTTATAGTGATCTGTTTTGGTTTGATTCGCTGAGTTGATGGGGGTGCTCCTCCTGCTTTACCCTTCTCCATGTGATGGATTTCCAGCAGTGCTTGAGCTCCATGTATCAAATATTACAGGTGATCCATTGGGTGGAGTGGAGCTGACAGACAGACCATTGGACGATGTGCTTGTGCTGCAAACAGTTTGGCATGCTGCATGAATTGTCAGCAGCCAAAGTTCCCCACGGAGTGGCCTTCCAGTCAGTCAAGAAGGCTTTTTCTCTACGTGTTATCAACCCAGGTAGAAAGAAATGCCCAACAGCTAAATCACTCTGTGCGGTGAAAACTGCTTAAATCAAAGTGGCCAACAGGAGCTGGGCTGCACCCTCATTGAGCTGATCTACCTCCTGCTGAGTCATCGGCTCAATGACTACTGAAGCATAGATACGTATCCTAGAAATAAGAAGACTGGCTTGTGTCAGGAAAAGATGGGAAACACCACTCCCACCCACATTGATTCAGAAAGAGACAAAGTTGTTGGCCCCAGCTTTGGGCTAGGGATGAGAGGAAGGCTGTGTGCTGAGTGCATGACCTTAAACATTGGTTAATGAGGCATCCGTGAACTTAATTTAGAGAGACATGTAAACTCAGACTGACTTATTTAATGTTATCATACTGACCAGAAGCACCTCGCCATGGTATCAGTCCTATCCTGACATGCTAGTTATTGAACTTGGTCTTTCTGCAACTAAAGCACTTGCTCTACCACGTAGCTAATGGAAAAGGTCTTTAGCTAAGTGTGTGCTTAATTCTTTACTACGGTAACACATCCTGACTGGAATCTAGCACTGTGACGTAGACGGTGAGGCTCTAATGGGAATAAAGACAAAAACAGTTGCACTAAGCTTGAAACCTGCCCACCCTCAAATTAACTCCTTTCTCAAATCCTGACTTAGGTCTCCGACAAAATGCAGAAATATCTGCACAGGTGAGGAGAGTATTGTAGCAGCATGATCAAAATCTCGCCCTGATGATTAAGTGGATTATTACTATAGAAATGACTAATAGTTACTATTTGATACGAGTAACAAGTTGGTATTATAACTCTATGATGTATCTTATTGCACCAAAAGAAGTTGGAAATCACTCTTTTGTTTCTTTTCTTTCTTCACTTCAGCCCCTCCGCCCGCTTTCCCTTCCCCTTTTTTTCCATTGTCTTTATTTATATTTGTATTTTACATTAAGAAAATCTTTTAATTAAGAATATAATTGGGGGGGAAAAGAGCTCCAGCCCTTTTGTACACGTTTTACAATACTACAGACATGTGCAAGAGGGACAGAGTTTGCAGCACGACAGCCCCACAATGCTTTTGTCCTTCTGCGGTCCCCCATGGCTCTGATGAAAGCATATATGTGCATAATCCTCTCTATTCGTTAAATACCTCCTCATGTTTCATTCTATGGAAAGAAACGTACCCCAATGAATATTAGATTGGAAACAATCTTCTGCCTTTCAGAAGACAATTTTCCCCCAGAACAGGCTTTGCTGTATTATGATCCAAATTCTCAGCCTATTCCAGCATGTCTGGAAAGCACCAGACTGGGAAAGCTCGGTTTGATGCAGGTCTTATATACACTGTAGACGGCATAATACTGCATGCATCCATTTCTTTAATCTCTCTGTTAACCCTGGCCAAGAGTGAGTAGGTGTAGATGCACCAGCTCCAGTCATTGTCTTTTGTTTTTTGGATTTAATTAAAAGCCTCTCAGTAATTCCCTCTTTTACCAACTGGCTATTTATAAAGGCTTCATCATCTTAAAGGACCTGATTTTCCAGATTCATTCCTTTTTCTTTAAGGTTATGCCCTCTTGCTACTAACTTTTCTAAACTCCTACATGCTAGCAGCTGTCTGAGAGGAGTCCCTGTTTTGCCTCAGGCTATGATATTTTGCAGCTGTGTTGTCTTCTGTATAATCCCAAACAACGCCCCATTACTTTTTTTTTTGTGTCTGAGTTCATAAACCAGTAGCCCAAGGGATAATTGCTCTGTTTAAGTCTAAGGAGCACCTTTCTAAATATTTCTTGGTCAGCAATGTGAATTTTTTGAACTGTGTTAGAAGATTTGATTGCTTAAGAAAAACCACTGACAGAACCATTTTAAGTATCTTTCCTCAAGCTTGTTCCTTTTCGTGTATGTATATATATATATTTTGCTCAAAAAATTAATGCAATTATTCTTTTTGTCTCTAGCTACAACTGAACATCAGTTACTCACACAACATCCAGTTATTAGGAAGAACAAACAAGCATGCTGCTACGTGCTTCTGGGTTGCTCATTGTTGCTTCTTCCTGCCCATAAGATTGTATGAGCAAAGCAGGAACCCTGTTCTCCTTGCTTTGGTCTTTGTCTCATAACATTTCATAAAGTTGGATTTGATCTTGGCTTCTGATCTCTGATTGGCTTGGACAGGAACAACCAGGAATCTCAGCTCAGAATTAAACACCCATCAATGGAGGGTTTATAAATGATTAAGGCACCAAGCTAAAAACCAAGAGACTGAGTTCTAGTCCTGCCTTAGGCATGAAAGCCAGCTAGATGACTTTGGGTCAGTCACTTTTGCTCAGGGTTGTTGTGATGGAGAAAAGGAGGAGGAAGGAGATGTGTTAGATATGTTCACCACCTTAAGTTAACTCTACAAGTAACAGAATAAAGCATCTTAAAAAAAAATCCCATTAATAGGAGGAATCAAGCAAAAATAGTTACTCAACTCTGATAAGGCAGAAGTACTTTTTTTTAAAAAATGTATTGTATATTCCAACAGAATCATTGTAAATCGATGGCTTGTATTGTTCAGTGTCTGTAGGCATCCGCAGAGAGTGCCAAGGGGACACAAGGGATACAGTGTAATACCATTGCACAAGTGACATGGCTTTTGTCATTGGCATCAGTTGTGTTGAGCACAATATGCACACATCGTAATGATATATTTCATATGTCATCATCACTTACAGACAAATGTCTCTGTGTAAAAATTATGAGTTCCACTAGAACAGGGGTTCCCAACTGGGGGCGCGAGACGATATTCCAGGGAGTGCGAAAACTTGGGCTTAGAAGTTTCAAAATTATAGTGTATATGCATAATTTGTTGACATTATTTCGAACTTTTGTAAGGGGTGCGAGAATATATCAGAAGCGTTCTAGGGGTGCGGGGTTTAGAAAAGGTTGGGAACCGCTGCACTAGAATAACTGTTAACAACCACAAAAATGTCATCAAGCAGAAATCTTAAAAATTAAGGAATTCTTGAGCAACCTATTTTTAACCAAGTACCATCCTTTCTACCCATGAGTTCTATTCTAATGCTGTCCCTTCATTTCTAGTTTCTCAACATGACAACATTAACCGAAGAAGTGTTCCATGATAAACCATACTTCAACTGGGAAAGCATTAAAAAAATTCAGAACAAATGAAGATAACAAACTACAGTTATTTTTCTGTTGTAATTTTTTTTATCTTAAGGCAAGGTTGCTCAAAACATCCTTAAGAAAGGAATGGGCCATGTAAGGCCAGGGAACGCAGCTGCACGATATGTCATATTTCATCTAATTAAGCAGAGATACGTCTAACCAAACAGCAGCCATTATCTATTTCTGGTATCCATTGTGTTTTAGAATTACATAGCCAATTTCTGTGAGCGTGAGAATATTATTAGAGAATTGCTAGTGCACAATAAGAATAGATCTACAAGAAGAAAAGCAGTTATGTTTACATAACCAAAAAGCTCTGTTCTTTTTATCAAGACCCTGTTGGGAATAACTCGGTGAAATATATCACAATAATTCCTTTCTGACACAAAAAAATATTGTAATAGAGATTAACCAGCAGCTCCTACCCTACTGGAATATGTCCAAATTTCCTAATTATCTCAGAAAAATTATGTGGTAGGTCAGCATTTGGTAAAATCCTTGTGTCAACAATTAAGAAGTTGAGATGAAGGGCTGTTTCTGGTTACTGTTCTAGCAAATAAACAGGTAATTTTTTTGGTCCATTCAAAAAGGAAAAAAGTCTACTGTAAATCTATATCCACAGGCCCTTTTGGATTATCCCTCTTTGTTATGTCTATAAGATGATGTCGCCTTGGAACTGCCCCATCCTTAAAGCATCCTCCACACATTCCAAGTTCATATCAATGGATTCCAGGTGCATTTGAAGCTGCAAGGCAGTTTAAGTCCTCCCAGGACTGATTAAAAAGTCCTTCCCCTTAGAATATAAAGGGCAGGAGAAATGCATGGCAGGTACATCACATCCAATTCTAATGTACTAGGCTGTGAGCAAAAGGTACTTACTCCAAATTGTCAACATATTGGTGAAACCTTGCAGCCAGGAAACTTAAGACCTACAGGAACCGATCCAGTGGAAAAAGGCAAATTTTCCTTGCAGATGGTTGGAATTGCTGTTGTAGTTTTCCAAAACCAGTTCCCAGAGATTTAATTCTACTTTGTCAAAGGGTCAGTAAAAAACTAGAAACACCAGTTTCATGGTAGGTCGACGTCACTGCTTATTGATTTATATGGTGATATTCTATTCCTATTCCTTGTTGGGCCAGTCAATTTCTCTCAGCCCTGGGAGGAAAGTAAAAACCATTTCTGAAATCTTGCCAAGAAAAATATAGAGGCTAGTCCAAGCAATCTCCTGGAGTCAACACTGCCTCAAAGGCAACAAAACAACACAACTGCCCCACCTCCGAAAATATTGCTATTTTTCCCTCCTTGTTTTCCTTCCCAAATCAGCAACATACGGACTGGGCTTCCATTTCTGAGTAGCACTAGGCAGAATATAATTGCAAAGATGTGTGTGTGTGTTTTGTAATATTGATGATGAGAAGGAGACAATTTGTATTTGTACCACTTTATAAGGCCTTGGTAAGACCGCATCCAGTTTTGGTCACAATATAAAAAAGATGTTGAGACTCTGGAAAGAGTGCAGAGAAGAACAATAAAGATGATTAGGGAGGCTAAAACATATGAAGAACGGTCGCAGGAATTGGGTATGTCCAGGAAAAAGAAGGACGAGAGGCAACTTGATAGCAGTGTTACAATATTTGAGGGGCTTCCACAAAGAAGAGGGGGTCAACCTACTTTCCAAAGCAGCAGAAGCAAGACAAGAAACACTGGTTGGAAACTAACCAAGGAGAGAAGCAACTTAGAACTAAGGAGAATTTTTTGGATAGAACAATAAATCTGTGGAAAGACTTGCCTTCAGAAGTTATGGGTGCTCCCTCATTGGAGGTTTTTAAAAAGAGACTGGACAGCCATTCATATGAAATAGTAAACAATCTCCTGCTTGAGCAGGGGGTTAGACTACAAGCCTTCCAAGATGCCTTCCAACTCTTGTTATTTTGTTATTCTGTATAAAATACTTAAAGCTAAAACAGGTTACATTAACACTGACTCTAGACAACACACGGAAATTTTGGGCATATGACCTTTAGAAAGTGTCACATGTTTTCTCAGATCCGTACTGAGTTCACTGGAGTTTACTCTCAGGTAAATACAAAGATCAAGTTTGGACCCAGAAAATAAAAGTCCAGTTTTATTATTTTTATATTATTCATATATATCTTGCTTTTTCACCCCAGACCAAAAGAGTGTTGCAAACTGTTTGGAAAAGCCTTCAAGCTTAAAAGAATTAAGGCCTATTTGCAACAAGATATGAACAGCATCAAAGAGAAACCACAAAGACCCAAGGCTTATAATTGAGTAAGTAGAATAAGGAAATCCTCCTTAGAACAAAAACCTTCTTATTTATTCTCTACCAGAGAAGGAAAGTTACTTTCTCCCTAGCACCATGGCGAATGTGTTATAACTTCATTTTTCCTGCTTGCAGAATTATTTTTCTGCTCCCTTTTCTTTGAAATGATGAGACTTGATGAACTGTAGATTATTTTACTTGGACAGTCCTCGGTGTCCTCCTCAAACGTATCATTGAAGTTAGAGCAGCTAACACGCATGGACAATCCCTGCCATTGAACAAATGTCTTGACAGATGATTCTTGCAGAATGATTATTATAAATACTGTCATTCTGCTGGCACTACTACAGATAAAAATCAATAGATAACAGTACCCTGAATTCAGTTCAGGTATCATCCCCTCTTTTTGCCTTCTTCAGATCTTATACTAAATACTTTGGCTGCTCTCAATAAGCCTCTTATGTTTTGCCAGTAACACAGAGTGGGATCAAACGTTTTTATCTGAAATTTCCCATCAAGCAGTATATTAAAAATGAAAACAAATATTCTTCCCTCCTCTCTCTTTCTCTCTCTCTCTCTCTCTCTCAAAAAAGTCTAGACCTGAATTTGGAATGTGGATAGAAATTCTGTCCAACTGGCTCATCTACAAAGGAGAGATTCAATGGATTTGGAAACAAATGGACAAATCCTATCTGTTCTATGACAAGAGCTATTGTAATTGTTTTTTTGGGGGGGGGGAAACAAAGATATTTGAGCACTTCTCTTGAGTGTCCAGATAGATGGATTTTCCACCTGCCAGTTAGGATCTTGCAAAAAAAGAAATCTTTGCCTATACCTGTTCCCAAACCTGGCTCTCATATAAAACATCTGGATATTTTGACTGTTTCCCTGTCTTCCCCTCTTTGCAACTCTCCTCTTTTATACAGTAGTCTAAAAAGCTCAGCAGGTGTGAAATCGACCAGAGTTAATTAGCAATAAATCATCCAAAATTATCTGTTCCAAGCCACTTGGTTTTTGTTTATTGCAGGGGTAGTCAACCTTGGCTCTTTTATGACTCGTGGACTTCAATTCCCAGAATTCCTGAGCCAGCTTAGCTGGCTCAGGAATTCTGGGAGTTGAAGTCCACGAGTCATAAAAGAGCCAAGGTTGACTACCCCTGGTTTATTGTTTCCGTGGCTTGTCAGTTTCAGAAGAGCAACTGCTTTGAAGCAGAAGGAACAAAAAACAATGGCCCTATTTTAAGCATTGAGCAAATCACAGGTCCTCGGACACAACATTGTTTGATCACCAGGGAACTTGTCTTTGTCAACATCAGGACTGTCACTTCATCTACTCCCTCATCTCCTAGACCTAGTTGAAGTTCATTGTGTCAATAGTACAGGTGCGCAGAAGGGTTGAGAAATGAGTTATCATATAAACATCCCAAGAATGCAAATTGTTCAATGTGCCCAGTTCTGTCAGATCTCACTTAACGAGGGGGAAAGATAGCATGAAGTACGAAGCCTATGGTTCTTACAAAATTTATTATGCCTGAGTGACAAGAGTACTTTCAACCCATTCCTTTCATTATACCTGTGTGTGTGAATTAGCTCCCAGAGCTTAATTTCCATACCTATGCATGCTTGACACTTCCCAAATACTTCTAGAGATGTCTACAGCTTGTCTGGCTTTGATAACTTTACTTCCTTAATTGTCACCCCACCCCCAGAAAACGTTTTCATTTCATTCTTGGTGCTAAGAAGATACTCAAGAATGGCAAGAAGGACTTGCCCCCAATTCTGAACAGCAGAATACTCTTAATGCCAAATACAGTAAAAAAATAAATACAAATCAACCCCTTCTGTTCTTAACTCTCCTGCGTAAGTACAATTTTTTTTGAAACGCATGAGATGGAGGGAAAATGGAAAATAAATTTTCAGAAAGTTGTTTGGAAATGCTAGAGCTAACTCTGCTCTAGCAGAGGAAGGGAAATTAAGCAAATAGACAAATGGGTAGGGATGCAGAGACATAAACCTGACTTTGCTCCTATTCTTGCACTAATCATCTGTTATTAGAGAATGATAGGATTACTCAAACATTCTGATAACAGAGTTATCCAAGGACTATCAACCTAGTCCATAAGCACCATATTAAAAGTCTGGAATCAGTACAGACCTATTCCCTCTTGCTTTGTTATTAAATATTTACTTTCATGAACAGGAAAGGACAAAGAAATTAGCTCATTGCAGAAACAAATCACATAGCGTACAGGATTACAAAGGACAAGAAAACAATAAAATATGTTGACACTTTTTCTTCAGAATGGCCAGAACCACCCAACTAATTTCAAAAGCCTTCAAATAATTTTTAGCATATAGGTAGTCCTTGGCTATGATGGCAGTTGGGACCAGAATTGCTATACCATCATAAAGTACAATGTCACGTGACTGTGGTGCTTTGCAATGGTAATTCTGACAGTCCTGGTTACTGTCCAGGATGAGGAATGCATGGGTCATTAAGCAAGGATCTCATGAGCCGTGACTTCTGATTTCTTGCCAATTTCTCCATTGACCTTGCTTGTGGAAAAAATGGCAAGGAACACTGGAAATCGCAATTGTGTGACCACAGAATACTGCAACTGCTGAACCTCCAAGGACCGGTCATAAGTCCCACTCGTTCAGACCAAATTGAATTTGAACATTTTATAACAAAAAATATGGAGTATTTGCTGGGTCTTATTTACAAATTTATTTATTCATCAAATTTAAAAGCAACTCTGGGAAATGCACAGCAAGCACATAAAACAGTAAATGTAAAAAGAAACCAGATAAAAATTTATAAAACCATATAAATAAATACAATACAAAACCAAATGTACAAACCATTGGTGAAGGGAGGATAAATCTTTTTTCATTGTTTTTTATTCTATTATCATACTTCTGTTCACACTCTTTTTATTTCTTCCTTTTTATTGTTGTAAGCTGCCTAGAGTAGCCCCACAGTGAGATAGGTGGCAAATAAATTTAAACAAACAAACAAATCATCAAAGCAATTCTCTCCCTGGGAGAACTCAGGCCTTATTAGGTCTTGAGGGTCTTTTGGACTATCAAAAGGGAGTGAGCTGATCTTGGAGGGAGGAATATTCCATAAGGAGAATGCCACAGCAGAGAAGGCACATCTCCTGAGACCCACAAAGTGTAGGTCCTTAACTGATGGTATCTGCAGCATGCCTGTTCTGGCAGATCTAGTGAGGCAGGTTGATGTAACCGGAGAAAGGCTGACCCTCAGATAGCCCAATCCAGGGCTTTTCAACCAGTGGTACGGGTACCACCTGTGGTACATTGGCACCTGGCAGGTGGTACGCGACCATCCTAGAAAAGTGGTAGCGGGGGAGGGGAATGAGCTGAACCAGTGGCAGCACCGCACAAGCCTGAGCGAGAGATGGCTGGAGCTGCAGGGCTGTCAGGGCTCAGCAGAAGCGCCAGGATCAGCGCTTCTTCGGGGCTGTCAGGGCTCAGTGGAAGCGCCAGGATCAGCGCCAGGCCCCAGAAGAAGCACCGATCAGCTGGAATGTTGCATCATCTCCAGGATCTTGTGATTTACATTCAGATGCTTGGCAACTGATTCATATTTATGACGGTCACAGTGTCCCAGGGTCATGTGAAGTGACCAAAATCTGCTGCAACCACCCAGCAGACGGGGGGAATAAAAACCAAACACGCCCCCACCCCATCCCCACTGCCAATCCTCAACAGAAATGCTCATAACAATGAAAACCTCAGACAGGAGGAAGAGCGCCGCCGGGTGGGCAGGCGTCTTGCTCCGCTGTTGCTTGGGGGGCACTTTTTTCAGTGCCATTGTAACTTCAAACAGTCACTAAGCGAACTGTTGTAAGTCGAGGACTACCTGTACTTTATCACTTTTTTCCTTTTTTTTTTGGATCATCACGTTTTTGACACCTTGCTAGGTGACTGGTGGTACTCGGATATTGCCATATCCTAAAAGTGGTATAATGGGTGAAAAGGTTGAAAAGCCCTGGCCTAGTCCCATACCATGAAGGGCTATAAAGGTTAAAACCAGCACCTTAAATTGGACCGGGAAGCAAACTGGCAACCAATGCATCTTGCGAAATAGAGGCATAACATCCACATTACAAATTGTTGGGGAAATATGTCTCAGAAATCAAACAGGATTAAAGATTCTATGCCTTGAATGGATGCAGAATCTAGATACAGCAATTGATATGTAGCAACAAGAATTCAAGTGGATTTCAATTTACACCAAACGTGTAGAGAAAACTGAAATAAGATGTTTGATCACCGGTACATTGCTTAACTACTGATTGATTGCTAAAACTGACAGCTTGTTCTCCAAAAATGATGGAAAATGCAACAATCAGGTCAGATTATATTTTTGTATTTGTTGACAATGTTGAATTGTTCAGTAGTTTTGGAAAATTGTTTATTTTAGAATGAAACAGATTGTAGGAGTTGCATTTCCTCTTCCATCTGATGTTTTCTCATTTAATATTACTAAATGGTATATTCCCATAAAGCAGGGGTAGGCAACCTTGGCTCTTTTATAACTCGTGGACTTCAACTCCCAGAATTCCTGAGCCAGCATGCTGGCTCAGGAATTCTGGGAGTTGAAGTCCACGAGTCATAAAAGAGCCAAGGTTGCCTACCCCTGCCATAAAGTATCGCAAACAAGCACTGCACATGAAAAAGGCGACAAGTATACCCTATATGGTTCCTACTGGAAAAACGAAGAAGGAAGAACGATGAATTCAATTGTGGGAATATGCCTCAATGTTCAAAAATCTGACAAAGAATTTAACTCAACTTGGAAACCATTTCTATGTATGGATTTGTACCATACTTGAAATTTGAACTTCTTTTAATATATTAATAGTCTATCTCTTCATCATATGTTAAAATAAATCGTTAGTACTTAGATGGCTACTAATCTAATTTTATAGTGCTCTTATAGTGCTTTTATAGACTCTCTCTCTCTCTCTCTCTCTCTCTCTCCCTCCCTCCCTCCCTCCCTCCCTCCCATAGTGGACTTGGAGCTTTCAGAATAATCTAATATAGTCAGTTAAAACCAATTAATGAAATATTGGGGATTTTAACTTAATTCTAGGACACTTGCAAATTCTGTTTCTTCATGTTTTATTTTTACTATTGTCTTTATTCTTTCCCCCCTCTTTTAGTAATGTTTAGTAAAAATATAATAAATAATAATATAATTAATATAATATAATTAATAATAATATCTAGTCCAAATCAAACCATCACAAATGAGGAAAAGTGAAAGCTAACACAGTTCAATTACTGTGTCCAGTAATTGAATATGCAGAGGGAAAAGACAATCAAGCCTTTTTGTCTAGTCCTTCAACAATGTGATTCCAGACTTCTGGGACACAGTTTCCTTGAAGACTACAGCAATGTTGATAAACAGTTGAACTCTGAGCTCATGGGTCCTGATAAAAAGCTCAACTGTTGGCTCTTGAGGGTCAATCAGCTACACACCAACAGCATCCTAATGTTTGGTACCTGTGAAAGCTTTTTATACTAAATTCCATGTGAATCGTCTCAGTGGGCAGAGGACCATATGGTCCTCCGAGCTTTTCATCTAACCTCCAGCATAAACTTTACCCTGAGAGGCACAAACCGAGGCAATGGGAAATAACAGAAGATAAAACAGGACATTATCCTTAGCAAAACAAGCACACATACAGGTGCCAGCAGTACAGGGAAATGAAAAGCCAACCAAAATATTTGAGCATCTTGTCAACAATTGGCAGCTCCAGAACACCAACTTGGTGTGCCAAGGTCACTCTCCCCCAGGAATGTTCCTAGGAAAATAGCTGGATAACGTGATATGACTACAGTGGCAACCTTCAAGAGCAATAACAAGGCCTAGCTCTCAATAATAAGGGTATGAGAATATAGTTTTAAGGACTACTTGTTGGATTTTTTATATCTTGCACTACATCTCTAATAACCCTTTCTATGTAAGTTTTTTTCTGTTTTTTCCTGGGATCAGGAATTAATTATTCTGAACAGCTCATTTTTCAATTCTGTATCTCAACCGGCTATTAATAATGTTAGAAGAGCCACAATTCTCACTAATCCCTTTTAGAAACTATTTCTGTGCATAGCATAATTTAAAACTAGGGCACCTCTAAAAAAACATATTCCCAGGTGTCGGGCAGCTATCCAACATACAGATTGGTTACGGGACTATAGAGTTATGGTGATCCTTTGACACAAAGATTAAAACAGCTGAGCTGGACTGGAGCAAAGGCCCATCTAATCCAGCATCCACTGTCCTAATTACCATAGTTGCCTAGGGGAAACCCATAAACAGGATCTTATCTTGCTGTTCTCCCAGTGTTTGTATTCTAGGACAGAGGTCCCCAACCTTTAGGGCACCAGGGACCGGTTCCATGGAGAAAGGTTTTTTCGCGGACCGGAGAGGGCGTGGTTTTGTGTGCTGCCTGCATCCCATGGATGGGGCTTTGCTTGTTTGTGCAGACCAGTTGCTGGCATGCTGCGGCCCGGTACCGGTCCACAGACCGGGGGGTTGAGGACCCCTGTTCTAGGACACTACAGGGCCAGCAAATAAAATCAAGGTTAAGCAACAATGCACTCTTAAGACAGAAAGAACAGAAACCAGTGTTAGAGCTACAAAGACAGTCCAGGTAGGAGGAGTAGCAAAGACAGCACAGCCACAATCAAGAAACAAGGCCCTAAGTGTGAATGCTGAATAGGAGATGCAGGATTCATCTCTAGGATGGCTGAACCATTACAGATTGTTGCAGTAAAATGAAGGCTATCATGCTTCTGTTTTCTGTTAATCCTTTCAGACTAACTGGCAAGAAAAAGCTACTTGTGATCAAAAACTCATCCAAAGAGATCTTTCTTGCCATCTGGCATTCTTAATCTTACCTGCTGCCTGATACTGGGCTTTTTGGAACCTGCATTCTCCAGAACTCAGGATGATCTTTCCTTTAGATTTGGCTTAGATGCCAACAATGTCTTCTTCATTGACTTATGTGCCTCTTGCCTCGCTCCTTTTCAGGTCTTGAGTTATTGGATTCCTGGAGTTCAAGGGCTCAAAATACCAATACTGGAGGTAATACATAGTGTTTTATCCTTCCATTCAATTGTGTCTGATTTGCAGTGATTCCCTGGACAAGCCCATACCATTTTCTTTGCAGAGTTCTTCAAAAGTGGTTTCCTATTGCTGCTTTCTAGGGCTGAGAGAAAGTGACTGACTCAAGGTCATTCACTAGTTCAGTGGTGGTGAACCTATGGCACGGGTGCCAGAGGTGGCACTCAGAGTCCTCTCTGTGGGCACGCGTGCCGTTGCCCCAGTCCTAGGCCTTCAGCTGGGTTTTATAAAACCTTTTCGCTTTAGGCCTCTGCCACCGTGTGCAAAAAAAAAAAAAAGGTTCAATCAGTCAATTTCAACTTCTTGCGGGGAAAAAAAAGATCTTGCATAGTTGGAATTGATTGAACTTTTTAGTCCCACCCAGTCTGTGTTACCACCGCAGCCACCCCCACCAAATGGGCCACGCCCACCCAATGGGACACACCCACCCGGCACTCGACGATGCATAAGTGGGTTTTGGGTTGCAGTTTGGGCACTCGGTCTCTAAAAGGTTCGCCATCACTGCACTAGTTTATACCTAAGGCGGATTAGAACTCACGGTCTCCCAGTTTCTATCCCGGTGTCTTAATCATTACACCAAACTGGCTCTCTTTTTCTTTAATATTTAGATAGTATATAGTTATTGATAACTAAGGTTGCTGTTGATAATTCCCAGGAAAAGTGTGCACATAATGATGATGGGGACTGGTACTGATTTCTAGTAATAAATAGTTTTCACATATTTTCACTCTTTCATGAGTACTGTGTGAATGCCTTGTGGGGAGGGGGGATAACCTTAGGGAAGGCCTATAGCCTAGCTGGGGAATTCTGGGAGTTGAAGTCCACAGGTCTTAAATTTGCCAAGGTTGGATACCCCTGACATAGAAGTTATTCAAACCCAAAGAAAGTTTCCTTTGTTCCTAAAGTTGCAAAGAGATGACTAAGACAATGCCACTTAGCAAATTTAATATATGAACAATTCTAAATACGCATTAGTCTAAACCACAAAATAAATAACGCAAAGTAATAGATTACTGAACACACACATCAGAAGCATATTAAGTACAGTACTCATAGTTCATATTGCTATGAGTAAGGAAAAAGAAATGTATCTCATCCATTCTTGTAAAATAACCAAGTGCTGCCTAATGATGATGTTATACAATCAAATCACACCTCAGGAATTGTACCATCTTGTTTGCTACTGATTTTCTTTTCTGAGTAATATTTGCAATAATTAAAAGTGGTAATGAAATGCCGGGGGACTTTGCATAGTTTTCAGAACTGTACGGAACAATATAGTACCCCTAACTGATGTTGAGTTCTCTGCTATGGTAGACACACCTATACAGGCAATCCTTGACTTACAACCACAATTGAGCCCAACGTTTCTGTTGCCAAGTGAGACATTTGTTAAGTGAATTTTGCCCCATTTTATGACCTTCCTTGCCACATTTGTTAAATGAATCACTGCAGTTGTTAAGTTAGTAACACAGTTGTTAAGTCAATCTGGCTTCCCCATTGACTTTGCTTGTCAGAAGGTCACCAAAGGTGATCACATGATCCCGGGAAACCATCATAAATTTTGTCATGTGTGAACAAATTTGATAAACAGCCTATCAGTCTCATTATTCAGGTCACTAATAAAAATGTTGAATAATGCTGACCGTAGAGAGATCCCTGCAAGATCCCACTAGCTACCGCTCCCCAACTCAATGCACAACCATTAATGTTCACTTTCTGAATGCAGTTAGTCAAGCAGCTATGGATTCACCTTAGTGTAGTGTTCCTCAAGCAGTATGAATAGCTTGTCAATGAGAATGTCACATGGAACCTTTCCAAAAGCTTTGTGGAAATGAAGGCAGATTATATCTGCAGCATTCGCCTTGTTCACTAAAGTTGGAACCTGGTCAGTGAAGATGGTGTTTGTCTTAGCTGATCTATTTTGACAAAGCAGTATTGAATCTTAGCAGTCACTGTACTTATCTTCAGATGTTTATTAACAGCCTGCTCTATTAGCTGCTGTAACATTTTTTTTAGTATTGTTGTTAGACTCACTGGGCAATCATTTAGAAGAATAATTTTTTGTTTGTTTGTTTGTTTTCTTGGAGAGGAAAACACATTTGTGCTTCTCCAAGCTTCTCCCATCTCCTCAGTTTTCCAGAGCAACTCAGATAACAGCTGGAGCAAGTTCCTGCAGTATTCTAGTGTGTATTTCAACAGAGGCTGAGGATTTGAATGAGATAATTAATTATAGAGTCCTTTACCTTACCACACTTAATTTACCTGTATCCACCTCTGATGTAAAGAAGGAGTTACGTTCCTCTGCTATCTTCTGATCATCTGTCTAGAGTTCTCCATTTGAAGTAAGTATAAGTAGTTCTCAACATTCAACCAGTGACTTAGTGACCATTGAAGTTCTGTCAGATACCCCCCCCCCTAGATATTTACAGAACAATTCCAAAGTTCTGACAGGTCACATGACTGCACAAATATGTTTTCCCCTCCAAGAAAACAAAAAAGTGGGCCATTTTTATGGCTGTTTGCAACGCCCTGAAGAAATTTGACCATGACTTACAATGTTTTTTCCAGAAACCAGCATTTATTCCAGTTTCTGGGGAAAAACTCACCCATAATGAACAATGGGTTTGCTTCATGACTGTCGCATTCACTTCATGACCACCGTATTTGCTTGATGATTGCTGCAAAAAAGATTGTAAAATAAGGTCCAGACATGTGATGACATGCTTCACCACAGTCACGACTTGTTAGACTCAATTATGGTTATAAGTTGAAGACTACTTGTACTACTAATGAAGGAGAATATTTGTAGCTCAGGGTTGAAATGAGGGGTCCTAAATAGGTAACATCATCAGTGCTACTGGTAGTAAGGAGTGCTGTTTGCTGTCAGTTTATATTCTGGTGTCTTGCCTGTCTGTATGGATGGGGGGGGGCGTTCTTAGGGATCCTTTGGTTAGGCTGTTTAGTAATGGCTCTTTGGCAGTTTCTTGATTGGGGTATTGCTTACTTGATTGTTGGTCTGAAGTTGACCTTGAAGCTAATTAGGGCAATGAAACGTCTGCAAGAAAACAAGCAAGCTCAGAGAGCACCAAGGATCCCTCACTACTTGTAGTCTTTACTACCTTTTTTACTCTGCTTCTTGCTGTTGATATATTTGAAAAAACTCTTCTTGCTGGATTTTGCTTCTCTTACTAACCTTGACCCATTTTGTGGCCTTGCCTTCCTGATCTGAAGCTTTGTAGACTCTTTGGCTTTAGTCCTTCCTTTGCTTTCCAATAAGCATATTCCTTTAACCTAAATTGCATTGTGAGCTACCTTTCAACCCCACTGACTGCTTTATAGGTCTGTTAAATTTATTCGATATTGGTATGATCTCTGCTTTAAGACTGCTTTGAGTGCACAGATTGGGGCATGTTTAAGGAAGCAGCTACTGATAACCAACATACAAGTGTTGAGTGTGCCACCACAAATGTTGAGGAGTATGCCACCACGGTGTCAGCATACATCCAAAAGTGCATAGAAGATGTCTGTGTCCTGAAAAGCATTGTTAGGAGGGTGAATGAAAAACTGTGGCTGACTTATGAGGTCCACAAGATGCTGAAAGCACGAAATGTGGCTTTTAAATCTGGTGACATTCTGGCACTTAGAACAGCCAGAGCAAATCTGAAAAGTCATAAAAGGTGCAAAGCAAGCCCATTGCCAGAAAATTCAGAACTTTTTTGAGGACCCAACAAATACCAGGTGAATGTGGCAAGGAATTCAGGCCATTACAGATTACAAGGTGACTCCATCGAGATGCAAGGACGACACAGACTTCCTAAACAAACTGAATACATTTTTTGATAGATTTGAGGCATCAAATATCACTCCTGCTAGGAAAGCTGTGCCCCATCCTGACGAGCAAGTGCTAAGCTTTGATGTCACCTCTGTCCGGAAAATACTGGAGAAAGTTAACATTCGGAAAGCAGCAGGCCCAGATAACATCTCTGGACGTGTCCTTAGGGAATGCGCAGATGAGCTGGCTTGTGTTCTCACAGATATTTTCAATGTCTCATTGCAGCAGGCAGTGGTCCCATTGTGTTGTAAGATGACCAGCATCTTGCCAGTGCCAAAAAAGTCCACAATTACAGGCCTTAATGATTACCGTCTGGTTGCACTGACATCCACCATTATGAAATGCTTTGAGAAGCTGATTAAGGACATATTGTATCTAGCCTCCCGCCAGCATTTGACTTGCTTCAGTTTGCCTACCGACCAAATCGTTCTACGGAGGATGCTATTTCTTCCATTCTCCATTTGAACTTGAAGCACTTAGAGGAAAGAAATACTCCTGTCGTATTTATTGTTTGTCGACTTCAGTTCGGCGTTTAACACAATCATTCCCCAGCATCTAGTAGACAAACTGGGCCTTTTAGGCTTAAATACTCCTTTGTGCAACTGGATTCTTGATTTTCTTACCAAGAGGCCCCAATATGTGCGAGTTGGAACAAATACCTCTAATACCATTTTCTTGAGCACAGGTTCTTCTCAGGACTGTGTCCTAAGTCCACTGCTGTTCACCCTGTTGACCCATGGCTGTTGTGCTAGGTTTGCCACCAACCATATTGTGAAGTTCGCAGATGATACAACAGTAGTGGGCCTTATTCATGATGACAATGTGGATGCTTACCGCAAGGAGGTTGAGGGGTTGGTGAACTGGTGTAAGAAAAACAGCCTAGTTTTAAATACCAGAAAAACCAAAGAGATCATTGTCGATTTCAGAAAAGGCAGACACAGCCACACTTCTCTGTGCATGAATGATTCACCTGTGAAGATGGTTACCAGCATCAAATTCCTGGGTGTGCAGCTAACGAGTAGACTGGCTTGGTCACTCAACAGCGAGACACTGGTGAAGTGGGCACAGTAGTGCCTGCATTTTCTGCA
Source organism: Protobothrops mucrosquamatus (assembly GCF_001527695.2). NCBI lineage: Eukaryota > Metazoa > Chordata > Lepidosauria > Squamata > Viperidae > Protobothrops > Protobothrops mucrosquamatus. The sequence goes on from NW_015388488.1 coordinate 42,569, forward strand.
TGAGAAAAGCACATCTTCCTTCTCCTATCCTTACCACTTTCTACAGAGGGATGATCAAGAGCATCTTGTCATACAGCATCACAGTCTGGTTTGGAAAGCATCATTGCTTCAGACAGGAAGGCGGTGCAGAGAGTGGTGAGGATGGCCGAAAAGATGATTGGCAGTTCTCTCCCTCCCGTCCAGGACATAGCACAGAAGCATTGCTTGAGCAGGGTCTGGGACACTACACATCCTCTTCATGAACTGATTTCCTTGTTACCTTCTGGGAGGAGGCTTCGTGGTATCCATAGCAGAACATCCAGATTCAGCCATAGTTTCATTCCATACAGCATTAACCTTGTGAACTCTCAAGCTTCCTCCTTCCGTTATATATTCAAGATGGACAGTATTTAATATTTATTTGTTATGTAAATGTAGGGGTGTGGGTGTATATATATGTTATATATAGTATGTTTAGGTGTATGTCATGCATGTGTTTCACTTTGAGAGCGGGCAACTAAATTTCATTTTTGATGTGTGCCGTTGTGCCCACAGTAAAAAAAATGTCAATAAAGGTTATCTTATCTTATCTAATTGCACTAGTCTTAATTTTATTTTACTTTTTTGTCATCAAGTCCCAGCGCCAACACTTTTAACTTTAAGATTTTGTTCCCGTGGTATACAGCTGTTTCTCATAGTTTATTAAAACCATCCTTTCTTCCTAAAGCATCTATGGTTTGTGCTTAACTATATTTTACCAAGCTTTTTGTTAAAATCACATATTCTTCACTGCACTTCTGTATGACAAACTAATGCAGGGACTGTGTGTGGGGGGGTTGTGCTCTTGTGGCAAGATGCACTGCATACTGTAATAACATATGAGCTGAGAAGAAAATAAATGATATTATGGAAGGAAAAAACCTCTTTTGAATGCAATAAGTGGTTAGCCAGAGAACTCTGAAAATCTCCCTATCCATTAATCACATATCTCATAAACTACCGTAATATCTAAATCTATAATGGGTTTTCATATAATTTGGTACAGGTTATGTAGAATTATTGCAATGTGTATCTTTAAAGCATATTCAATCAGTTCTTAAACTTAAACCTCTTTACTAGACGTGAATTATACTTACAACCATGGTTAAGCCTGGAATTTTGGTCACAAGTCACTGGAGTCGTAAGTCAAGTCACCATGTGATCAGACTTGATTTTATAACCATTTTTATGACTGTTGTTAACAAGTCACCACAGTCATTAAGAGAATCATATTGTTATTAAATGAATCACTTGGTCATAAGTGCAAGCCAGTTGCCAAGCATCCTAAATGAGAACACATAACCACAGTGTGGTACGGCAGTCATAACTTCGAGGACAGTCATAAGTAACTTTTTAAAAATCCATCATAACTTCAAACGGTTGTTAAACAACCAGTCATAAGTTGAGGACTACCTGTAGTTGGGTTTTTTTTAAGTTAACTGCATCCTGAAGACTTAGTGGAGAACAGATTATAGAACAATCATCTTTGTTTATTTAGATAACCCTATATATATTTCCAGTTTTGAAGAATGAATGGATTGTTATTGACCTACATTTATTTTGAAATACATATGGATAAAAGGGTAATTCTGATGTGAAATGAAATGACACCTAAAATTGATTAATGTTGTGAAGAGAAGAAAATCAAAATGAAAATATATCATAATTTTCTCTTCATTTTTTTAAAAAAACCATATGTAACAGAAATAAAGAAGAAAGAGAGGGAAAATTTGTTGTGTCCTCAAAGAATAGAGTCATATAGTCATAAAATAATAATAAAGTAACATCTGGGACTGCCTTAAGGATCTACATGATACATAAAGGCAGATCTGTCTGTTTACATTTTTGGAAACTTAAGTTTACAAATCCCACTCTTCTTCAAATGAAACGTAAAGGCTTAGGGATTTCCAGTTCTGGTAGTTGCCAAGGTCAACCAGAGGGCTACTTTGATACTGATTTTGCTTCAATTTCCATCATTTATAGCTATTAACAAAGCTTTTAGCACAGCTTTAGTACAGCTTTTTCCAGGGGGGCTAGTTTCTCTAATTTAAGTGAAGGAAATCTAATATATTCTAAAAATTGAAGGTAACATTCTATGTTCCATGCAATAGATACATAATTTATTGATCACTGCATTCTGTGAGGTAAATTCCATGTAAATCAATACGAATGCCATTTAAAATACGTATCATGAAGATTAGTGTATAAAATGTCTAGACTAAGAACAGGAGAAAAAAGTGATGACATTGTGGAGTTTTACATGTTTTGTTGAACAAAAACTCTAAAAAGATGCCTTGCGGAAGTGCTTATGTATATACACGTGTGTTTATATTTCAATGCAGTACTGAAATAAAACAGCATCTAAAGCTATAATAAAATTCTATTATCTCAAAGATCTGGACAAATCCATTGTTTCCACAGTGACACAATACCAGTCAGCCAAAAACTAGCAGCTAATTCCTACCTTTGAAAGCCCTCAGGCAAAAGTTCTGGTCTATTTAACTATTAAAACACTTCTGTGTTTTATCTTCCAGTTTGCTGTCTGTAGACTCCAGCTTTTCATCTTTTGCGGTTCTACGATGAAATTCTTTATGTGAAAAATGAAAGGTGAATTTCACAGGAACATGTTTCAGCTTAATGTCCCACAAAGTTGACTGCCTGTCTGTTTGATGAATGGAGCTATCAAGGGGAAAAAAATTATTCTCTCTCAAGCCGTTATTGATGCTACATTATCTTCACAATCTTTCATCTTTAATCAATTTAGATTATCCAACTACACTTTCAAACTCAACAGGATACCCTTGGAACAACCTCTGGAAAATAAGTTCATACAATTTGAGAACTAAGATAGTATTTTTCTCTGTTTAAGCTTGTCATTATTCTCAGGAAACTATCAATTTGTTTTCTCAATAAGCTTCTAGGGATACAAACTATTATTATTTGTAAAATGCATTTGTTTACATAAGGAAGTTGATAGATAGATAGATAGATAGATAGATAGATAGACAGACAGACAGACAGACAGACAGACAGACAGACAGACAGACAGACAGACAGACAGACAGACAGACAGACAGACAGACAGACAGACAGACGTATGTATATGTGGAGAGAGAGGGAGAGAGAGACTATTGCTAAGAAAACCATATGAATGTGTCCATAAAGTCACCAACAGTTGAGTTTATGGGTATATTATTGTGGTTTTCTTGTCAATGGTATGAAAATGATTTTGTGCTATCTTCTTCTAGGATTTTTAACTCTTGCTTAGACCTTGATAGCTTCTGGAAGTCTCCCATCCAAGTATTAACCTGGGACTGAACATGATTATCTTCCAAATCCAGACAAGGTCAACCAAATAATGCCACTCGTTGAGGCATACATAGGCACACATATAAGTACAACACATCCTTGACACTCATGGATATTACATGAAGGGTTATATCAATATTAGATCTAACCGTTCTAACAGGCTCTGTTTGAAATATGGCTTGCAGGGTCTCCCACTTCTGCAAAACCGGCTTTGAGAGAGTGCCATTGAAGTGGAAACAAAGAACAAAGGGAATCATTCTTCTCTCTTCCACTGACAGAAATTCTTGCACTGCCAGGAAAGGTTAACTGGATGCAACTCTCCTTGGAAAAGGGCTAAAAAGTCTTCCCAAAGTTGTATTCAAAGGTCTATAAGGACACATCCATGTTCTTTTCATGGCAAGGGGCTAATTAGATGTCATGTCTCTTGTAAAGGCCAAAGGTTTTTTTTTCCTAACTGAAAACTACTTAAGAGCGTTTAACGAGATATCCGTAATTTTGTGCTGGATATATTCGTTACAGCTAACCTGGAGAGGCTCTACATTGGAACACAAGGCACTGCAGTATTCTAAAATGCAACTGTAGCTCCTAAACACATGATATATGGTACTGCATCTGTAGTCTTTATAATGTGAACAAGAGGCACCCCCACAATACTTATTGTTTATTTATTTATTAAACAAACTTTTTTTGCCGTCCAATTCACACATATGTGACTCCAGGCAGCTTACAACATTTAACTTGTTCAAGAGAACTAGGAAGGATCAAAATGACCACATGCTGCTTGTGACCAATAGTACTACGTGTGCAGGCTGTGACTGTTGTGGCTTCTCACATTTAACTTTTTATTCTGTTTTTTTTTTTTTTTTGGCAAACATGCATAGAATCAAACATCTTCTTTCTTCTTTTGTATTTGATGTAGATTTCTTTTTAAAAAATGTTTCATGTCCACCAGATACTTAACTGAAACAGAAATTGTTCTTCTTTCTCCCCTCCTTTCTTTGGATATTATCAGCAAACTCGATCTTAATCCTTTCTTAATCACTTTCAATCCTCACTAGTCACTTTCAAAATACTTAGAGAAAACTATGTCTGTTTCATTTTTCATGCTAATAGCAAGATGCATTTTCCCTGTAAAAGAAACTGCTGGTACTTCAACTGTGCAGCACATTATATTCAGCAGTGCCTGGAAGTTACAATGACCCAAAAGACTAATTATAAAAGTAGTTAGAGAAAATAACATAAGGAAGTTGGACAGGTGCATGTCTCAAAAGTTTGGTGAGAAAAGCTCATGGGATATAATTTCTCTGCAAATCTAGTCTCATGGCTGCTATTTTGAGCAAAATTTAATCAAAGTCATCCCTAAGATTTTGTAATGCCTTGGCTGCTCATTTGAGGAAGCACACTAAACATTTGTGAAACTGATCTGTGTGTAAAAATACAAAGGAACACAATTTGGCCCTGAAAATAATGTTTTCAGTTATTTAAAGATATTGGGATTTGGCCAAAAACAGCAGCACTGGCATTGGCCAAAATGCTGATTTGTGTTCTTCTCATCCCACAAACAATGGCAAATACCTGGGAGCAAGTGAAGAAAAAAAATGTATCATAACAACGCCTACATTTTCCAAAAGCAGCAGTGCACTTGGAAAAAGCTGCTTTGTTTGAAAGTATGGCTAGCTATCCACAGACACAAAAGCCCTATAAGCAGCAGGAATGAGAGCATCTTGAAAGAGCACTGAGATCCATGGAGGATAATCTGGCCTATTGACATTTGTGACTGATTCAGAATTTGAAGGCAGCCCTTCTGAGAATATATAAATTCCACTACCCTAGGCCATTTAGTCACAACAGCCATGACATGCTTTCGACATTGAAAAGGTATTCAACAGCCCATCTTAAACATTGACCTAAGGAAAAACCATAAATGATTTTTTAAAAAAAAATATCCTTATTTTAATGGCTTGAGTGAAACGAATCAAGTGAAATCAAAAAAGATTGTGCAACCAATCTTGTAGTTAGAAATGAAATAGTAGTAGTGGTTTATGTGCTCATATAACTTCTGATAGGTTTTCAGAGCACCTGATGTAAAAGTCATAGCTATAATAACATCTATGTTTTTCTAGGACATTAATCATAGAATCATACAACTGTGAACTTGGAAGGGATCACAATGTTTTGGTCAAAAGCTCTACAATGTGATTTTGCTGGTTGGCTTGGTGACCCACGATGGACACTATACCCTGGAGGTGGTTGACTGGGTAAGAAAACAATCTCATCCCTATGCTGTCTATCCTCTTGGCCCTCTTTAATTGTTTTATATTTATCTTTTTACTATTTGTTAGCCACCCAGAATCGTATAAATATAATACATAAATAAGTATGTGCAGGGAAACCAATTAAAATATCCATGAGAAGTAACTATTCAACCCTTTCTTAAAAACCTGCAGATATGGAGAATCCACAACTTCCACAGGTTATAGTTACACTGTTATAGTGGTATTACCCTCCAGAATTTTTTTCCTTGTCCCTTTTATCTGTATAAGATGTACAAAATGTATTGCATCTCTTTTCAAAAGTGAGAAATCCTTACTATCCTCTTGTAGGTTATACAGCACCTACCAAACACAAGGGAAATCCTAGCAGGCTTATGGAATTGCAAAGTTTGCAGAAAGACTAGCAAACATGGTTTTTTTTTTTAATTCTTCCATTGAGGTATGAAACTCCAAAGCCATGATGTAAAAAAAGAGCAAATCCTAGATAAACAAAATTGGGAGATCTTCTCTCCGAGAATTCTTTGAAACAAGGAATGTACACACAACATTCTCTAACATATGCACTTGTTCCAAATGTACACTTTATCCCTGATAATCTGAGACATTTTTGCATACTCTGAAAAATAGTCATGAAATCACTGCTATAGGGTATGATTAAATCAATGTGGTAAAATAATTGAAATTATTTTTCTCATTAAAAAAATTGGTTTCTTACTTCTACCCTATTATATTGGACATCAGGAAGAATGACTGAACTGAGATAACCATTTGGAAAGAAACGAGATGCCTCCTTAAGACACCTTTATTTCATAAAACAACCCAAAATCTTCGTTAGCTTCTAATTAAATGCAAGAATATACATGCACAAAAATTATTCATTGACTGATTCTGGTCATGCTGGCTGGGAATGATGACAGCTATATTCCAACTCATTTGGAGGACATATGGTTGAACTCCTGAATCTTCAAAGCAGAACAAGTAACACAGCAAATGGCACATGGAATAATAGGTTATTAACATAGAGACAGTGAAGAGTGATCTATTGAGAAGGCCACTGCTTGCTACTTATGGGATTTCCAGGAGGAGGAGAATTCTCCCCTATGTCAATGTATTTTTACCTAGATGGGAAATGGACCTCTTAAGGTATGTCAAATGCAACAAAAGTCAAGAATTGGACATTATTCCCTAATAGAGAATTTGGATTGAGTTATTGCTTGCTTAATATGTAACAATGCTAATAAAAAATAATTACAATGGCTAGAGTCACCCTGTTGCAGCAAGCCATACCCAAACAAAGCCTATTATAGCATTGAGTGTTATATGAATTCCATTTTGTGCATGTGGGTATATCTGTGCACATTTGCATGAATACTTCCATATTAGCAAAACCTGCCAAATCACCATCTTGTTTCTACTGATGTCTCCATCAATACCCTATATGACATATCAAGCTAATGCAACCCATCAGTAATGGATAGAGCAACATCATCCATCCTTGCTTCCTGCCGGGGAGATGCACTGGTGAGGCAAAAGTGCTGTTGCCCTGCTCTGTGGAAGTGAAGGGGGCAGCAATTCTCAAATATTTTGATCTCAGGGCCCCCTTACATTCTTAAAAATGATTCAGGACCCCAGGAACTTTGGTTTGTATGGGTTATACCTGTTAATATTTATTGTTTTAAAAATTAAAACTGAGAATTTTAAACATATTTATTTATTGACTTCATGACCTCCTGAAAGGACCCCAGATCACACTTTGAGACTCCCTGGTCTTAGTAGTGTCTGGCTTAAAAACCAAGAAAGATATGTGTAGATTCTTCCAAACAAATTTCTTTATTGTTCTACACCTATAGACAGAATCTTGTCAGCCTAAAGCCCTCTGCTCTCTACCTAAAGCATATACTCTGAACTATTAGAGAAGGACTGTCTTCACCCTCTTTCTTTCACCCAAACTGTTTGAACTGAGTTGCCTCTTACTCTTCTGGAATGCATCTCTCCCTCCTGGGAATCCAGCTTTTTACATACCATCCCAGATTGCTTATATATTCTCCCATCTAGTCATAGACAAATATTGGCAAAATATTGAGATGTTGCAAAGTCCACAGAAGAGCAATATTAGCATTTGGAGCTGGGTTTTGTTTTGTTTTTTGCTGGCCTGGAAAGTCACATTAATGAAAAAATGAGACTTGTTTCCAATCAGAATAGAAATAATGCAGCAGCCTTTTCTATTAAATATAATTAAGGCAGTGCCATCTAGTGATTAAACCGTATAATGATAGTATCCACGTAGAGATGCTACCTATGCTTTTTTTCAGCTGTACAAGAACAAATGTCATTCCATGAGCAAAATTAGACTTCTGCTGTGCTGTCTTGATTAAAGATTTCTCTCTTTTGTCTGTGGCTCAGATTTCTGCTTACTGTGTACAAAGCCCCAAAGAATTATGACTTCTCAGCAAGAAAAACCCTTGTTCTAACCTGCTTACATGCTAAATATTTTCCACACATGGTTGCTCAGGGACTGATGTCATATGATTATCAGTGTGTCAGAAAGAGAGCCACGGAACGTGACTGCAAACCACAATGCTGAGGTTATGCATTTTCAACAGACATGAGGAATGGAGAAACCTCAAGTAAAGCATGACATAATGCAGACTCAAGACAACTTCAAGTGGACGGATGCTTTATTACTGGAAAAGTCAAACAAGTCTTTGAGTAAGAAATCCTCTTTGCAAATTTTTGAAAACTGGCATGGTTTTCGTCCTGAACTTATGTTCACCAATGTAATTTTTAT